>NW_007132494.1:0-759 GCF_000164805.1 Carlito syrichta | reverse complement strand
TTGTATGTAGGGGGTGGGAGGAAAGGGTTGGGATCTAGTAACTGGAGACGCATGGGGTCATGAGTTGGGCCTTCGGTGTCTTCTCTTGAATAAGTAGGGTGCAAATGATGTACCCAAGTCCCATCAAGGAGGAGCTTCGCCCATCTTTAAACTGGCTCACATGCTCTCAACTCCAAGAAGGAGACTCAGCAAAAGCAACATCGTCAGGGAAGCTCTGAGAATGCCACTTAGTCATGGAAGTGCTTGTGCTCCATCACTCAGGACTCTATTCTATGAGAACCCAGGACAAGACCCTTATGGCATCAGCACATTCCTCTGCTCCCACCTCCTTGGCCTTTCCCTCTTTCACTAACCTCACCCACCCTGCTCCAAACACACCTACCAGCCCAGACACGCCCTTTCCAAGGAGCCCTGAGCAAATCCCAGCAAGTATCTCTTCTGCCTCCTCCAACTCACCCCATCTCTTCTGCCCAGCACCTGCCAGTCTGATGACCTGCTCCACGAGCTCAGAATGGAGGCCCGAGGCATTGGAGGCCCAGAGGTTGGAAAATGACTACCCACCTACCCAGCTGTATATGGGCTCTGCCTCCTCCTGATTCCTTCCACTGCCTGGGGTACATACTCAAGTGCCTTCCCTCTCTTTCAGTACCCTCAAATAGGAAAATGACTAGAAACTCATCAGGCTGCTGAAAGGAAGCACTTACTTTAGGAACATGCCCAGCATGATGTTCAGCATCACAGGGGAAAAGCACCTAGGAA
>NW_007132493.1:0-618 GCF_000164805.1 Carlito syrichta | reverse complement strand
ATACTCAAGTGCCTTCCCTCTCTTTCAGCACCCTCAAATAGGAAACTGACTAGCACCTCATCAGGCTGCTGAAAGGAAGCACTTACTTTAGGAACATTCCCAGCATGATGTTCAGCATCACAGGGGAAAAGCACCTAGGAACCCTCTTTCATTCTGTACTTTATGAATTTCAAGACACATCAGGCCCCAGAGTCTCTGAGTTGCTTTAGACAGTAGTAGTACAGGTGTCAATTTTCTTCATATACAGAAATGCGAAACACTAATATACAATCTTAACAGACATAGCTTTACCTGCCAAACTTGTGTATATCTTCTAGTCTAACTACTCCATGAAATTTATTCATTTCATTTAACAAGGCAAACCTCCCAAATGAAATATATAATTTTTAATTTCCATTTGTCTTCTGTAACACATTTCCCAGCTCTTAGTGTTGGGAGCCAACATCTATAGCTACATGGCTGAGGCCTGTAAAGGCCCATCTGAAAGATCGCCTCTGACAAGCAATACCTATAATATTGGTGTGTGAATAGTGCCAGTATGCATACATGGCAACAAAACTTACGTTAGGATACAAAACTTTTAAGTAAATATCAATATGCCTGATGGAAAGTGCACAG
>NW_007132492.1:0-769 GCF_000164805.1 Carlito syrichta | reverse complement strand
CCCAACAATGTGAAGATCAGTGTTATATATGCACACAAAAAAAGTAAGTAACATATGTCTTGGTACAGGAGTCCACATTAAAAATGGAATAGACTCTACCTGAAGGAATCTCATTAGAAGCAGGAAAAGCAGAGCAAAAAGGAAGAACTAAGAATTGATCACGTAGAATCAATTGGGATAGGAGTCTTGTGGGATGGGATAGGAGTCTTGTGAAAAACACTGGAAATGGTGGCATGGTTTCAACCCCTTTGCTCATCAAGTATGGAGAGCACAGCAATGTTGAGTCTCCCCATGATTCACAGAACTTCATGTATACACAATTAGAAAATTACAATGGTAATGAAGCACTAGGCCCTCCTTACCCATCTGAACTTGCTAGGTGCTCCTTTTTCTCATTAGCCTAGCCGACACTAAAGCTTTAGGACCTGGGATCTCAATCCAACTCCATCATGATCTAGCTTGGTGATCTGGTCTTAGGATGCAGGTAGAGTCTGACCCCTGAAAGTAGGCAATGCTTCTCTGAGAGGGTAAGAGAAGAGACATGATAGGTGTAATTTGTCTAGACATGATTGTCTTGAGGAGAAGCTTTCTAAAGTGAATGCAAATGACCAGGGATGGGGACCCTCTTCTCAGGGATCTCCCTTCCTCTCTCTGCAGTTCTGGGAATTCTCCTGGAGATTTCACAGTACCTTCCAGAATGATGAAATTTTCACAGAAGGACTAGTGGACTTTCCAAACCAGGTATAAGGCAATAAACAGGCAAAGTTGG
>NW_007132491.1:0-704 GCF_000164805.1 Carlito syrichta | reverse complement strand
GGGCAGGGAAGGGTGCTTTCTGTGCATGAGGGTGGGCCAGGAGAAGTGTGGTCAATCTTCAAGCCTGTGCATAAGCCTTTGACCTTCAAAATAGGTGGCACTCAGGCACTCAGCAGGGCAGCCATGATAACTTCATTTAGCAAAGGAAATGCTGGTGCTACACCCTGGTCTCGGCCCAGGTGCCTCTTATCTGTGAGCGCATGGCAAGGCCCTGGTGACAGCGGCACTTTCCTGTGAAACCCCACCCCCCAATCTTCTTGACCTTTCTTTCTTCCACCTGCCTTGTCTACCCTGCTCCAAACACCCCTACCAGTCCAGACTTTTCCTGGACCAGGAGTCCTGGGCCAATCCCAGCAAGGGACCTTGGCGCTTCCTTCAACTTTCATCCCAAGGTCAAGGAAGCAGCAGACATGGAAAGTTCTATGACCGCCTATCTGGTGTCTCCGTTCCATACTGAACCACTCTGACCTGACTCCACTATCCCTCTCCCACTACACTGGAATTACCCAGAATCTCAACTCTGGAACCAGTTTTGATGTCAGATCCTGTAGAAAAGTTGCCCAAAAGCTCCTATTCAGACTCCTATCATGGTGTGGATAACCCTCTCTCTATGAGAGTGCTGATCCCTTTACTGTTAAGATGAGAAATGGGTGGAAATGGTGAGAGAAGAGCCCCTGGCATGTATATTGCTTTTTGAGGGCTCC
>NW_007132490.1:0-757 GCF_000164805.1 Carlito syrichta | reverse complement strand
TAGATAGTAGTTTCTTACAGGAGGTAGAAAATTAGAAACCCAGATGGTCAGGCATCTGGGCACTGTCTTATCTGGTTATAACTCTTTAAAACAACTACACACTTACTGAAAACCAGGCCAGACCTTGGAATATTGGGCTGGCTACAAAGATAAAAAACAGGACAGTAAGGAGTTAGGCACCTATGCATGGTGCTCTAAGAGAAAACTTAAACAGTAACTCTTCCTATTATCTCTAAGGTTCCTTGTGACACAGGCAAACTTAGGAGAAAAACAATAAGGACTGAAACTTGGACCTGGTGTGATGGCTCATACCTTTAATCCCAGCACTTTGAGAGGTCAAGGTCAGAGAATTGTCTAAGTCTATGGGTTCGAGACCATCCTGGACAATGTGGCAGGACCTCATCTTTACAAATCAAAAAATTAACCTAGTGTGTTGGTGCATACCTGTAGTTCCAAATATTTGGAAGGCTGAGGTGGAAGGATTGCTGGAGCTCAGCTGGTCTAGGCTTCAGTGACTATGAGCATGCCACTGCACTCCAGCCTGGGCGACAGAGTGAGATTCCAACTCAAAAAAAAAGAATGGAAACTTGTGTTCAAAACTTAGCTTAGACACAGGACACTAGGCTCCTTTGTTAGAGCCTGGGAGTGACCGCCAAGGGCAATGCTGGCTGCCGGAAAGAGCTGGTATAGGTCTTAGGCAGCAGGTCCCTCGGTCTGGTGCTGGCGCTTGCTGGATCCTAGCATCGCCAGTTTCTTG
>NW_007132489.1:0-708 GCF_000164805.1 Carlito syrichta | reverse complement strand
GGAGCGGCGTTTGCACCCAGAAACGCCAGGCTTGCAGGAACGAACAGACGCCCTTTAAATATCTCTTGTGACAGCAAAGCGTCAGCTGACGGGACAAGGGAATTATGAGCCGGTGCAGTTGCTGTGAGCGATCACTGCTCTGTACCGCGAACGGGGCTCAAGGAGGGCCCAGACCACACTCGGGGGGCGAATGGCCGGCTTGCTGGGCGCTAGGAACAGAGCGACCGAGAGACCTGGCTCAGCGCTCCTGGAGAAGAGCTAACGGGAGCGCTGCGCACCGCGACCGTGACACCAGCACTGGCGGGCCTAGGGCCGAGAAGGCGACCTCACGGAGCGTCTGGGAACTGCCCGGCACAGCCAGCGGGGACACAACTGGAAAACCGTCAGGGCGGCCTCTGGGCAGACGGCGCCCATAAGAACCGGGGACTCCGTGCAAGGAGCGCGCGGCTACGAAGACCTTGACCCAGGCGGTGGCGGTGCCACGAGATGCTGCCGCTTGACGACACACAAGGGGATGAGACAGGGAAACACGCGGCTGCGCGACAAGGGACGCGCCGCCACAGAAATATCTGGCTCTGCGCAACCAGAGGTTCCACCACTGAGAAAACCTCCAGGTCGGCTCGTCTCGAAATATCTACCGAAAAACGACGGGGCCCCTAGCACTATCTATCATACACCACAGACGAAATGACTCCACGGAGCACCTGG
>NW_007132488.1:0-787 GCF_000164805.1 Carlito syrichta | reverse complement strand
CGACCGTGACACCAGCACTGGCGGGCCTAGGGCCGAGAAGGCGACCTCCCGGAGCGTCTGGGAACTGCCCGGCACAGCCAGCGGGGACACAACTGGAAAACCGTCAGGGCGGCCTCTGGGCAGACAGCGCCCATAAGAACCGGGGACTCCGTGCAAGGAGCGCGCGGCTACGAAGACCTTGACCCAGGCGGTGGCGGTGCCACGAGATGCTGCCGCTTGACGACACACAAGGGGATGAGACAGGGAAACACGCGGCTGCGCGACAAGGGACGCGCCGCCACAGAAATATCTGGCTCTGCGCAACCAGAGGTTCCACCACTGAGAAACCTCCAGGTCGGCTCGTCTCGAAACATCTACCGAAAAACGACGGGCCCCTAGCACTATCTATCATACACCACAGACGAAAATGATTCCACGGAGCACCTGGCGGTGCTGAGGACCCGCTGGCCAGCACCGAACACGGAGAGGGGCAGGGACCAAGAAAACTCCGACCCACAACACCGACCTTCGCTTGGCGCCGCTGCTGAAGAGAAACCACAGGCTCGACCCACGCGCCTGAACCGCGCTGGGACTCCGCAGGCGCGAGCTAGAAGCCAATGCAAAAGGCAAAGGAGTCGGTTTAGTACCTTTTTATTGCCTGCAGGCTTGTTTGGGAAGTTCATCAGAACCCAGTTCCTATGCCTGGGACAGTAACATTCGTTTGCCTTGCAAATTGGTTTCCAGCCTGATAGAATTAAAGTGAAAGTTGCCGAATTCTGGAAGGTCTGTGAAATCTCCAGTAGAGTTT
>NW_007132487.1:0-762 GCF_000164805.1 Carlito syrichta | reverse complement strand
GGTTGATTATTTTCCATTACTTACTTTGTTCCATGTTCTTTAATGGGCACTTTTTACCTGCTGATTCTAACTCAGATATCTGCTTCTGAGGAGCCTCTGCCACCTATTCCATATTTTCTGATCTGTAGCAGACACCCAGATTGCCATTCAGTCCAGATTGCCACATGGAATAGTCCCCTTTTGTTGCTAAATATCATGAAGTGTATCTAATAGTAATATCACTGTGGATCCGTAACTGAAGATTCAAGAGCAGCTGCTTCACTAGAGCCAGAATCAAAATGATTGGAGAGAGAGATTTCCCACTATGGAATGAATGCCAGACCTATCCTGCTTCCACTAATGGACTTGCCTAATTTTATGGTTGACTATTTTACACCAGCAAATAAAGCTCCTTGGTCATTAGCTTCTGGACCCAGTCTACTGACTCATGCCTGAGACCAGAGCTTTCTCCTGCCCACCATGAAATGGGAAGGCTTTTCTACACCCATGTTAATATGACTATGAAGGGTGACAGGTATTTTCTACAATTGACCCCCCTACAACCAATATATTGATCCAAAGCTTTGTAAAGCTGGGAAAATGCAGTGGAGATGGCAGAGCATGGGGCAGATGTCATTAAGGTTATGAAGGACACACAAGGTGATCCACAGTCAGTTTGAATATTTGGTTTTATAAACCTCCCCTCTGTCCTCAGGTATCCCTTCTTTCTGACCCTTCTGCCTTGCTGGCTCAAGTGACCATGTTTCTAGCTGCCTGCTGGAA
>NW_007132486.1:0-886 GCF_000164805.1 Carlito syrichta | reverse complement strand
GAGCCTCTGCCACTTATTCCATATTTTCTGATCTGTAGCAGACATCTGGATTGCCATTCAGTCCAGATTGCCACATGGAATAGTCCCCTTTTGTTGCTAAATATCATGAAGTGTATCTAATAGTAATATTACTGTGGATCCGTAACTAAAGATTCAAGAGCAGCTGCTTCACTAGAGCCAGAATCAAAATGATTGGAGAGAGAGATTTCCCACTATGGAATGAATGCCAGACCTATCCTGCTTCCACTAATGGACTTGCCCGATTTTATGGTTGACTGTTTTACACCAGCAAATAAAGCTCCTTGGTCATTAGCTTCTGGACACAGTCTACTAACTCATGCCTGAGACCAGAGCTTTCTCCTGCCCACCATGAAAAGGGAAGACTTTTCTACACCCATGTTAATATGACTATGAAGGGTGACAGGTATTTTCTACAATTGGCCCCCCTGCAACCAATATATTGATCCAAAACTTTGTAAAGCTGGGAAAATGCAGTGGAGATAGCAGAGCATGGGGCAGATGTCGTTAAGGTTATGAAGGACACACAAGGTGATCCACAGTCAGTTTGAATATTTGGTTTTATAAACCTCCCCTCTGTCCTCAGGTATCCCTTCTTTCTGACCCTTCTGCCTTGCTGGCTCAAGTGACCATGTTTCTAGCTGCCTGCAGGAAAGCTCTCCATGACAAGAAACTGAAGGCAGCTTTAGACCCACATCAGTTAGAATTTTCAGCTTTTCCCCAGCCAAGGAACATTTAGCTTCTCTGTTTACTGAAAAGTCAAACATCATTCATATAAAAAATATTGTTTTTTAAAAGATGGTTTAAACCATGTTCAATGCTTGGAAATAAAATGCACATAAATTATTATTATTATTCTTTTTTGAGT
>NW_007132485.1:0-758 GCF_000164805.1 Carlito syrichta | reverse complement strand
TGGATCCGTAACTGAAGATTCAAGAGCAGCTGCTTCACTAGAGCCAGAATCAAAATGATTGGAGAGAGAGATTTCCCACTATGGAATGAATGCCAGACCTATCCTGCTTCCATTAATGGACTTGCCTAATTTTATGGTTGACTGTTTTACACCAGCAAATAAAGCTCCTTGGTCATTAGCTTCTGGACACAGTCTACTGACTCATGCCTGAGACCAGAGCTTTCTCCTGCCCACCATGAAAAGGGAAGGCTTTTCTACACCCATGTTAATATGACTATGAAGCGTGACCGGTATTTTCTACAATTGGCCCCCCTACAAACAATATATTGATCCAAAGCTTTGTAAAGCTGGGAAAATGCAGTGGAGATGGCAGAGCATGGGGCAGATGTCATTAAGGTTATGAAGGACACACAAGGTGATCCACAGTCAGTTTGAATATTTGGTTTTATAAACCTCCCCTCTGTCCTCAGGTATCCCTTCTTTCTGACCCTTCTGCCTTGCTGGCTCAAGTGACCATGTTTCTAGCTGCCTGCTGGAAAGCTCTCCATGACAAGTAACTGAAGGCAGCTTCAGACCCACATCAGTTAGAATTTTCAGCTTTTCCACAGCCAAGGAACATTTAGCTTCTCTGTTTACTGAAAAGTCAAACATCATTCATATAAAAAAATATTATGTTTTAAAAGATGGTTTAAACCATGTTCAAATGCTTGGAAATAAAATGCACATAAATTATTATTATTATTCTTTTTTGAGTTGGA
>NW_007132484.1:0-769 GCF_000164805.1 Carlito syrichta | reverse complement strand
TCTCCAGCTCCAAGTCCAGTCCCCAGCTTATCGTCCTGACCATCTATTCTTGAAGTCTTGGAGAGTCTTGGCCATCAGGGGGGTCATTTTCTTCGCTGCAGCAGGTTTGGCGGGTTTGGCAACTAGGACCAAGTGAGCCTTGATGGTGTCTGGACCCGCAGGAACCTGCCTGTCGGTGGCGGCCTTGAGACCGCCTCAGCTGCTGAAGGCTGCGTGACTGCCCCGCATGTAGCCCCGGCCTGGCCTGGCCTCAGAGCCCAGGCAGAGCATCTGAGCCTGCCGGCCTCTGGACTGAGCCTCCCAGACAGAGCAGATGTTGGCAGTCACCGCCCGCAGCCACTGCTCCCGCGAGTCCCGAAGGCGCAGGTACATGGTCTATGACGAGTGTTCCCTGAAGTTTAGGTTAGAGCATTTGTCCCACAAGCTGCGGGTGTCCCCAGCCAGAGCAGGGCGGTGCTGCTCCAGATGCAGGAGATGATCAGGTATGCAGGCATCCAGAGTCCGCTCCCAAACTGGGTAGGGGCAGGCGTGCAGGCTGTACCCGGCCTTAGGGAGGCAAGACTGGTGCAAGGGCAGCTCCTGGGGCGAGAGGGTATGCCTAGGGTCTGCGTAGACCTGTATCTTGGAGTTCACTCTGTATCCAGTAATACCCGGGTCCTCCTCTTCCTTGTCTTCCTCCTCTTCCTCTTCTTCCGCGGGTGTCGACGGGTCCGTGGGATGTGTTTGCAGGGAGGTCACTACCTCAAAGGCGGACGGCAAGCTCTCGTAG
>NW_007132483.1:0-5702 GCF_000164805.1 Carlito syrichta | reverse complement strand
GTAGTACTGTATTGGTACAAAAATACAGTAATACAAATATGTCATGCATTTACAATGTGCCTCTTCTTGTTACCCACAATTTATCTACTGGCAGTGCTTAGATGCAAACCCCACACACCCATGTATACACACTCACATACTAATATTAAATAGTCCAGCATGATGGTAGCCAAAACTAAGAACTGGGAAATGTGTATCAGAGGAAAAGTGGAAATAAATAATTTTATATTTTGTTTGGGAGATTTGCCTTGTTAAATGAAATAAAGAAATGTCATGATGTCGCTTGAAGATGTGGAGTGAAAAAAGCTTGGCAGGTAATTCTATGCCTATTAAGATTGAATATCAGTGTTTCATATTTCTGTATATAAGGAAATTTCTGTATCGACACCTGTAGTATTGGCCACAGCTGGCTCTTGGCTAAAGCAACTCAGAGGGACTCTGGGGCCTGACGTGTCTTGGAATTCAGAAATCACAGAATGAGAGAGTGTTTCTAGATGCTTCTCCCTTGAAGAGCTGAACATCTTGTTTGACTTCTTTCTGAAGTCAGTTCTTCCTTTTAGCAACTTGATGAGGTGGTAGTCCCATTCATATTTGGGGAAATGTGGAACGAAAAGAAAGGAATCTGATTATCTCCCCCAGGCAGGAGTAAGGATCAGAAGGAGGCAGAGCCCCCTATACAGCTGTACAGGTGAGTGACCATTTTCCCACAACCTATCTCTAATGCCTTCAACCTCCACCCTGCACTCTTGGAACAGGTAACCAGGGTTATGGGTGTTGGGCAGCGGGGTTGATGTTAATTAGAGGAAGCAAAAGGGATACTTGCTGAGATTTGCTCAGGGCTCCTGCGAAAGGTAAATCTGGGTAGATAGGTATGTTTGGAACAGGATAGGTGAGGCTGTTGAATGAAGGAAAAGTCAAGGAGGCAGGGGCAGAGGAAAGTGGAAAGTGCAAATGTCACAAGGTCCCTGCCATGGATTCCCATATAATAGAAGTCCGGGCAATGGAGCACAAGAATTTCCTAGGCTAAGTGGAGTTCTTGGTGCATCCCTGATGATGCTGCCTTGGCTGGGTCTCTTTCTTGTGGCTGAGAACAGGTGGGCAAGTTTAAAGATGGGCCAGGCTTCTCCTGGGCAGCCCCTTTGCACATCACCTGCCCCCCGCTTAGCCCAGGGAAGACACCAAATGTTCCACACCATTTCCGGACTCCAGACCTGTCAATTTCTTGGATCCCACCTCCTTGCCTCACCACCTGCATGCAAACATATAAACTCTCATGTTCCTGTCTTTTCCCAAAAGCAAATAAGAAATATGTGAGAAAAAGTAATTTTTAACTGGAGGACCATTATCCCAAAAGGGGAAAGCCAAGAAAAAAATGACTATAGCATGCTCTGAAGGCACAACTTCTCTTATCTCATAATTTGAGAGAAAGCAGAGGTTTTTTTTGGTAATAGCGACAATTCACAAAGTATCATCCAAAGAAGCAGAAGAAACCTCAGGGAGCCAGGACATCAAAAACTGACAGCTGAGGCTGAAGGGTGTACCTGCCCACTGGGTCTAGGATCTGCTGACAGAAAGCTTAGGACTTCAGAGGTGGATGCTGGTAGTAGGAGAAAGGTCACTCTAGGGAGGTTCTACCCCTTCTGTGGTATCAGGATCCAATCATCTGTTTCAGAGCAACAATGGACGAGGAAGGGAGACTGTAGAGGCAGCACCAGGATCTGAGGTAGGGGGCAGTAACCAAATCTACTTTTTCTGGTTCTTCCTGTGCTTTGTGTCCAGGATTAACTCCTCCTCCCCCTGCCTGCCCCCCTTAAGGGCACACTCTTCCCAGGACAAGCCAGCTGTTTTTGGTATGAGCAGACTTGAAATGCGTATGATGGGCTTGCCTGAAGGGTCAGGGCCCCAGGGAGACAGAAAGCATAGGCTGGTAGATGTGTCTGGAAGAAGGTAAGGAGGAAGAGTGTCTGATTTCTGGAGAAAATGAGGGAGAGGAAGTGAAGATGCCCCAGGATCCAGAGCTGGGCTCGGAGATGAAGGTTCAGGAGGTACCAGCAGGTGCGTTTTCAGGGACCAGTGGTAAACTCAGGATTGTTGTCTCCAGGATGTCATGGCAGTTCGGTGTGGATAGTTGAGTGTGACCACTGTCCATGCAGGTCACAGGGTACCCTCCTCCACCCCCCAGTACACTGGAGATGCCAACTACCTCCACACTCCCAGGCCAGGAAGCCTCCAAGTGGCCTATCTTAGTCTGGGTCCCGGCACTGCACAGGCTTCCCAATTACCTCCACAGCTCCGCCCCACCAATCCTGTGTGTTAAACAGCAAGACCAGTGACACGTTAGAAAGAATTTTACCTTGGTGAACAATTGTATTATTTAGGGTAGTTCAAGGCACAATTTACTGAGAACACACTGTGGCTACAGCCTCGGGGGTCGAACTTGGCCAAAGAAGGAGGCCTCAAAGAAGTGACTACCCTGGGCAGAGGATCTCAAAATGGAGGGTCAAGTCCAGATTTCAGTGTTCATGGGTTCACGGGCAAAAGAGGCAGCAGGATCATGGGGTTCTTGGCTGCCACCGGTCAACTCTGCCACCAGGAAGCTTGGGGATGAAGGCTGGTGAGTGTCAGGATAGGACTCAGCAGCAGGGGGACTCTGGAGAGAGTCTCTGACATCAGACCTGTGAGGCTCCAGTCTTCTGCCTGGGAACCTGGGCCAAAAAGCCAGGGATGCAGAGGGGCAGCACATCAGCTGGACTCCTTGGAAGTGCTAGCGTCTATCTCTCCTGCAGGTATCTGTTGCTCCTCCTGGTTCTTGGGTATCAGGTCTTTCTCTAAAAGTTCAGTAGTCAGGGTCACAGTGACATACAAGGTGCTGCTACTCTGGCAGGGTCAGGAACATTGCTCTCAGGTATTGGGGTTCAGAGAGAGAAGGCTCTGTGCTGAAATGGAACGGTACCGCTAGGTACTGAAATCCCCTGGTCTCCAGGCTGGTGGTCTCGGGCACTCTGGCACTACTGTGAGTGGGCTTGAAAGTACATCAAGAGTTTCACCTCCAGCTACAAATGGTGAAGAGAATGGGATTCACAAGCTCACAGCCACTGGTTTCTATATTCATCTGCTTGAGTAGGCGGTCTTATGCTGAGGGAGATCTGGGTAGTGACCTGAAGACTGGAAGATAATTGCATCATAGGAGGACTCCATTTGTCAATATCCACCTTGGCCCATCCTGAAAGAAGTTGACCAAAGGCACACCCTAGTGAAGAGATTGGATTAGGGATCGAAGATCCCAAAGACTTCCTGACGTGAAAGTCAGAAGCTCTTGTGCAAGACAGCCAACTCTAAATACTTGATTTTACAGTCCCAAATGCCCCAAATGATAGCGCTCCAGCAGTGAACGAAACCCAGGTTTGAAGAAAGGGGCATGTGTGTATGTAAGAGGACTTGTGTGTATGGCAGTTATGAGGTGATGTTTGGGATGAAGAATGGGAGGAAAGCTGAAAGGAGATTTGGGAGAAGGCTTGAGGCTGGCAGGGAAAATAGCTCAATCCTCCACAAGATAAAGTTAACTTCACATTCTTGGTATGGATCAAAACAGCAATCAATATACTATTTCCGTCTACTGGGGAAAATTGAGCTCAAGTAATTACCTACATTCAAACTATTCTCAAACTCCTGGGTTCAGGTAATTTGCTTCCTGCCTTGACCTTCCAAAGAACTGGAATTATAAGCATGAGCCAACATACCTTGCCTGATTTTTTTATTTATAAAAACTGTGTCTTGCTATGATGCCCAGGCTAGTGTAGAACTCCAATTAACAAACATTCCTCATCTCAGCCTTCCCAAGTCCTGAGAATACAAGTGTGTGCCATGGTGCCCAGCCAGAGGTAGCTGTTAATAAGAGCTTGAGATTAGGCATGGTGACTTATCAGCATTTCAGAAGGCAGAAGTAGAAGGGTCACTTGTGCCCAGGAATTGAAGCAGTAGTGAGTTTGTGCCCAAGGAGTCCTGATTGACTGCAAATAGAAAAATAATTCCATCATTCCTATTTGATTTGACCTCTTTACTAATCAATCCAACTGCAATCTAAGAATCAGACTTGTGAAGTCAACTAGGTCATATTTACACAAGGCTGCATGAACAACAAAAGTGTCATTGATGTTCAAGTCCTCAGTGATACCACTGAGACCCCATCTCTTCTGAATTCTCAAGTGTTCTCCAGGCAGCGTGGCCCTGGGGACAGGGCAGGGACACAGGGCGAGCTCCAGAGTTCTCCAAAGCCAATGATTTTGGCTGGCTCCTTGGAAGTCTCAGTTCCCGCCAGCACCGTCTTCCTCTCACCCCATTCTCCAGCTCCAAGTCCAGTCCCCAGCTTATCGTCCTGACCATCTATTCTTGAAGTCTTGGAGAGTCTTGGCCATCAGGGGGGTCATTTTCTTCGCTGCAGCAGGTTTGGCGGGTTTGGCAACTAGGACCAAGTGAGCCTTGATGGTGTCTGGACCCGCAGGAACCTGCCTGTCGGTGGCGGCCTTGAGACCGCCTCAGCTGCTGAAGGCTGCGTGACTGCCCCGCATGTAGCCCCGGCCTGGCCTGGCCTCAGAGCCCAGGCAGAGCATCTGAGCCTGCCGGCCTCTGGACTGAGCCTCCCAGACAGAGCAGATGTTGGCAGTCACCGCCCGCAGCCACTGCTCCCGCGAGTCCTGAAGGCGCAGGTACATGGTCTACGATGAGTGTTCCCTGAAGTTTAGGTTAGAGCATTTGTCCCACAAGCTGCGGGTGTCCCCAGCCAGAGCAGGGCGGTGCTGCTCCAGATGCAGGAGATGATCAGGTATGCAGGCATCCAGAGTCCGCTCCCAAACTGGGTAGGGGCAGGCGTGCAGGCTGTACCCGGCCTTAGGGAGGCAAGACTGGTGCAAGGGCAGCTCCTGGGGCGAGAGGGTATGCCTAGGGTCTGCGTAGACCTGTATCTTGGAGTTCACTCTGTATCCAGTAATACCCGGGTCCTCCTCTTCCTTGTCTTCCTCCTCTTCCTCTTCTTCCGCGGGTGTCGACGGGTCCGTGGGATGTGTTTGCAGGGAGGTCACTACCTCAAAGGCGGACGGCAAGCTCTCGTAGTTCCGCATCTAGGCTGGGGTGGGGCTTGGCGGACAGCGTGAACATAGCCTCTGGGTGCACCTCTGGATTGTGTCCCTTGGGCTAGGGCAGTTTCTGAAAGGAGTTCCAGTCCTGCCTGGTGCTTGTGGAGTCCCTGGCCTCAAGTCCCGCGTCTTCCAGGGCAAGGATGGGAGGTTTCCGCGTCTTCTTCTTCCTGGGCAGCTGGTCACAGCGGAGGGCTTACTCGCAGCTCAGGGCGCCCAGCTCCGCAGCGCGGTTTATGGTCCTCACAATCTCTCCAGCAGGCTTAGAGAGCTCAGAATTCCCGCCCGAGTCTCCAGGTTGCCAGGGAGCTTCTCCTGGAGCTTGGGGGACAGGCCTGCTGCCCCCTGTCCTGTGTCTAAGCACACTGGAGTGTGATCCGGCCCAGTACTGGGGCGCTTCTTCCTCTGGTCTCTGGGATCTGCGGCCTCAGGGGAGGTTCCTGGGACTCTGTCCCTCGCTTTGGGCAGCCCCTTGAAGCTCCTCCTGCCCGGGGAGGCATGGGGGGAGGGGCGGGGTGGCTTCTGAGAAAGGCTCTTCCTGAGTGCCAGCTGCTTCCACCCAGCCACCAG
>NW_007132482.1:0-803 GCF_000164805.1 Carlito syrichta | reverse complement strand
CCTCTGGATTGTGTCCCTTGAGCTAGGGCAGTTTCTGAAAGGAGTCCCAGTCCTGCCTGGTACTTGTGGAGTCCCTGGCCTCAAGTCCTGCGTCTTCCAGGACAAGGATGGGAGGTGTCCGCGTCTTCTTCTTCCTGGGCAGCTGGTCACAGCGGAGGGCTTACTCGCAGCTCAGGGCGCCCAGCTCCGCAGCGCGGTTTATGGTCCTCACAATCTCTCCAGCAGGCTTAGAGAGCTCAGAATTCCCGCCCGAGTCTCCAGGTTGCCAGGGAGCTTCTCCTGGAGCTTGGGGGACAGGCCTGCTGCCCCCTGTCCTGTGTCTAAGCACACTGGAGTGTGATCCGGCCCAGTACTGGGGCGCTTCTTCCTCTGGTCTCTGGGATCTGCAGCCTCATGGGAGGTTCCTGGGACTCTGTCCCTCGCTTTGGGCAGCCCCTTGAAGCTCCTCCTGCCCGGGGAGGCATGGGGGGAGGGGCGGGGTGGCTTCTGAGAAAGGCTCTTCCTGGAGTGCCAGCTGCTTCCACCCAGCCACCAGGTCCAGGGTGAGGCCGCCCGCGCTCTGGTCCCTGCTCAGGCTCTTCACTGTTTTCTTCATGCGCGTTTCTGCCAGGATGTCCGCCATCACTGGCAGGACGGAGAGCCTCTCCAAGTACTTGTGCAACCTCCTGGGGTCGGTCTTGGTGGCCAGACGCTCCTGCAGCTTCTCCACCACCCGCAGCGTCCTGGGTGCCACCATGGTCCCTCCAGCCACATGGGCGAGCGTCGCTCCTGGGCGGCAATCGAGCCTCGGGTTTCGGGACTTG
>NW_007132481.1:0-1021 GCF_000164805.1 Carlito syrichta | reverse complement strand
CGGGAGGATCACTTGAGCTCAGCAGGTCGACGCTGTGGTGAGCCGTGATTGCACCACTGCACTCCAACCTGGGTGACAGAGTGAGACTCCCAGGACCTATAGTTCACCCTTCTTTGGTAATTCACAAATGTATTTCTTTCCAAGCATGTCTCAGAAAACCATAAACTCTCCTGAACTTATACAGACTGGTGATGCAGAGCCTTCTCTTCCAGAAAGTGAAGTACAGGCTTTGTGGGTAGATTGTGAACTTGGCCAGATTGTAGCAGAAGGGTGAGCACTGCTGACTTTTACTTGTTTGTAGTTTTGTTTTTACATTCCTACTTTTTTATATACTTGTATAACACAAAATACACTGCAGTAAAAATCAGGGACTATCAGTGTCCACGGCTCTGCCATGCTTTCTATTCCACCCATCTACACTCTAGTATGTTCCTCAGGGGCAACTCAAGTAATGAGTGTGAGCATCTGCTGATACTGTGCCCACAAGCCTGGGGCTGGGCATGATAAGGCCAAGTTTAATGAGAGTTAAGAATCTACCAAGGCCACATCTCGGTGTCCATGAAAAACTAGTCTGTATACATGACTGGCAAGAAAAGTCTTCCATGGCCAAACTGAGATGTAGAACCCTGAATGCTGTGACATAGAGGGTCCCCCAGCAAACAGGAAATCCAGTGTTCTGAGAAGTCCCGAAAAAAGGGGTTGGTTACCTTAATTTAGCCCCATGTTTTCCAAGTTTATCTGACCACAGAACACTTGAAGTAACACCTACTAACATCTGTAAAGCTACTGCTCCCGGTGACACGCACACTTAGAAAACACTCTACAGGTGTGCATCACCATGCCCAGATGCTTGTAGACATGGTGTCTCACCATGTTGCCCAGACTTCTTGAGGCATTTTGACACAGGGTCCTTTTGTTGGAGCTGAGATTCCATCAAAAGATGGAGAAAAATGGGCCACACTCACATTCCAGATGCTTCACGTCCTTGGCTGAACCAGGCTGGGAATTAAAAGAATAAAAT
>NW_007132480.1:0-1027 GCF_000164805.1 Carlito syrichta | reverse complement strand
TGTGAGTTTGTCAGGCACCTTTTTGAAATCTTTCTGTTGCTCTTCTTGCCATCTCTACTGCAGTTCTCCTGCTTCTTAATTCTTTGGATCAAATAATTGGGCTGGAAAACAGCAATTGTTAGGGGACAGACCCCTGATTCTAGAATAGAGAATGATTAGAGGAGTTATTACACATAAAATGGAATATGAATGTACTGCTATATTCCCTTTTATGCTTTCTAGGAAAAGAAACAGAACACCCAAACAGCTTAACCACTAAGAGATTTATTAGGAATAAAGATAAATGAAAATCTAATAAAATGGTGAAAACAGGTTTTTCATTGGCTTAAAAGAAGTAATTCTCGGGACCTTAGTGCAAACTGGCTCCTGAAGACTGAAGCTGTCCAAAAATTGAAAAACCTGACTCAGGCAGCTACTGCCACAGCTGTCCTCTCTGGACTCTGTACATGTAGGCTTCTGTGTTGAGTGCACATGGGCAGTCGGGATTTCAATAGGAATGCTTTTCATACTCTCTGAGTTGCTGTACTGGGACTGTCCAGAATGAGTACGCTTGTTCAGAGCCCAGAATATGCTAAAATGCAGAACAAGCATGTCTTCCCTGGACTGAAGACCGAAACCTCTGAAGGAAGCATCATCTGGATAATTGGACACACACACACACAAAGGGATAAACTCTATGTTACGCATATGTTTTTGACCAACTTGCTACAACTCAGGACAGATTACTTGGGAAAGAATGATCAGAGACAGGGAACCTCTGGCACGTCAAATTCCTCCAGTTGCAGCTACAGTGTTTGGAATGGAATGGTTCCCCTTGATCTCTTTGCTATGGGATAGCTGGAACTTTCATTTAACACCCTGGAAATTTCAGTTTGAAATTTTTTTTTGCCTCTTCTTCAAAAATATTCTCAATAAAAAAAATTTTCACTCACCTTACTGGATCATAAATAAATAAATAAATAGAAATTTTGCTTTTGCAATGCCTAGCCTATTTCTCTTTCATTCAGTCTTAGGCTCCGTGTAGCAC
>NW_007132479.1:0-676 GCF_000164805.1 Carlito syrichta | reverse complement strand
ATCTCACTCTGTTATCCAGGCTGGAGTACAGTGAGATGCTCATGGCCACCCTAGCATCGACCTGCTGGGCTCAGGTGATCCTTCCACCTCAGCCTTCCAAGTGGCCCAAACTACAGGCATGCACCATAATGCCGGACTTTTTTTTTTTATTGTAGAGATGAGGTTTCACCAAGTTGCCCAAGTTGTTCTAAAACCCATGGGCGTCAGGCAGTATCTCTTCTTTTATTTTCTGGTTTTCTAATTAAATATTTTATGTTTTGACATTAGCACAAATAATGTGAAAAATATTTCATGAAGGAAATCTAAACTAATGTTTTAATGGTTGTTAAAAAGAAAAGACAGTATCACAAGGTAAAAAGTATGGAGTATTATTTTATTTTAGAGTCATAGAGTACATGAGCGTATTTACTACATAAATAAATTACTACAGATGATGTGTGGGCTTCTCTCGAGCTCTCTCTCCCCCGAGAATGGACCTTGTCCCCAGTGTGCAGTTGTGTGCCCTCGTTTTTCCTCCATCCCTCCATTTGCTGTGTCCAGAGTCTGTTCTTCCCACCAGTGCTCATGGAACCAGTGATCAGGGCAAAGTACAAAAGTTGAATGCGACATTGCTGTTGTACTTCTTCTTATGGCTTTTTAAGCACACTCAAATAGTCGAGACACAAAGAGATTTAGT
>NW_007132478.1:0-3689 GCF_000164805.1 Carlito syrichta | reverse complement strand
GATCCTCCCTCCTTGGTCTCCTGAGTAGCTGACACTACAGGCACATGCCACCATGTCTAGTTATTTATTTATTTATTTTGTAGAGATTAGGTCTCACTAAGTTGCCCAGACTGGTCTCTAACTCCTGGGCTCAGACAATGTTCCCACCTCAGGCTCCCAAAATGCTGGAATAATAAGCATGAGCCACCATGTCCAACCTGGATAGCTTTCTCTTGCTGTGCATTATTTGTTCTTGGACTTGATGGTTGTCTCTTCTTTATTTAGTTACTTTTTAATATGCCTGTTGCTAATTTTCAAACACTATCTTCCATCACTTCTCACACCTTCAGACACATCAGACTTCTGTCCACAGCCACTTCCCTGGCTTCCTTGGAGTCTCTGTCCTCCCATCCACTCTAGAAGGCTACCTCACAGGCCTGCTCCAAAGGTCCCTGGTGGGACTTCCCCTTCAGGTGTTCCTACGTTGGGACTCCCAGAAACTGAGATGTCCCCTTGCAGGTCCCTGCTCTTCCAACAGCACACCCTCTCCTGAGTGGAAGGGTATGAAGGTCAATGTCGCTGAAGATTTGCATGCCCGAAGTGTCTTTATTCTACCTTTACCTTGACGATTTGAAAGGGCATCACGTGACCATTCATATGCCTGGCCTTTTGCATGTGATGTGACTGTTTCCCAGAAAGCTTTTAGAATCTGTTTTCAACTCTGGTGTCTTCTGGTACAGGTCTTTCTCAATTCTTGATGCTGGCCATGGTCCCGCTGGATATTCACATGTCTCCATTTTGGGGCAATTTATTTTATTATTTCTTTGACAAACTACTTCCCTATGTTTTCTCTGACCCATTTTTAAGATATCTATTGACTGGGTAGTGGATTTCCTGAGGTGATTTGTAAGGTGGTTTTTCCTACAGTGTTCTGTTCTTTGTCTTTCTCTCTCTCTTTTTTTTCGATTTTTTTTTTGATGATTTCCTTGGCCCTGCTTTTGGGACACTCTACAGACTTTATGTAGACAAAATATTTTTTAATTTTCAAGAGCCTGTTCTTATTTTGTGGTTTTCCCTTTTTTCACAGCACTCTGTTCTTGTTTTTTGGATGCACTATTATCTTATGATTTAAAAAATCACAATAAAGAGATTCAGTTATGTTTAATATTTGCTATTTAAGCAGATTGGTAACACAATAAATTACTTTATAAAGCTAACCATCTAAAATTATTCAGATATAAAGTGTTCTTGATTGTGATAGGACTTTCTTCAACTTGTCAGAAAATACAAATACAACAATCTGTATTTCAAAGTGTTTGTGAAAGGATCACAGTCAGTATCATTTGTTTGACCAAAATTTCTTTTGCTCTATGTCATTCGAAAACTAATGATTGCTTTATATTTAGTCTAAAGTAAAATAAATAAATAAAAGTCAGGGTTCTCAGAAATACAAAAGGAAGAGAGACTGAAGAAACATCACAATCCTTGAATTTATAAGCTAGATGACATAAAATTGGTGGGAGGGAAAGTTTGTACTCACACATGTGATAAAAGACTGGTATCCAAAATAGACAAAAACTCATACAACTCAACTGTAAAAAGACAAACAACCCAACTAAAAAATGGGCAAAAGACATGACTGACATCTCACAAAAGCAGATATGCAGATAGCTAACAGGCATGTGAAAAGAGGACATTGCATGTCATTGAGGAACAGTCAGTTCAGATGACAGTGGGATGCCACCACACACCTATTGCGGGGGGGCAACCCAACACAATACTGGCCAGTGAGGAGGTGGAGCAGTAGAAATGTATTCACTGCCAGAGAACTCCTGGGATCAAGCAATTCTCCTGCCTTGGTCTCCCAAGTGCCCAAAAGGGCAACCACTTTGGAAGACAGTTTGGCAGTTTCTTAGAAAATTAACCATCCTTTTACCGTATAACCCAGAGACCACATGCCCTTGTATTTACCCAAATAGGGTTAAAACTTAAGTCTCAAAAGCTGTCACATGGATGTTTACAGCATCCTTACCCATAGTTGCCAAAACTTGGACAATACCCAGATATCCTTCAGTGGGGAATGGATGGATCAGCAGTGGCCATCAGACAATGGATTGTCATTCTTCACTAAATAAATGAGCTATCAGGACATGAAAAGGCATGAGGGAGGTTTTGATACATGTTACTAAGTTTAAGAAGCCAGTCTAAAAAGGCTGCACCTGTGTGATTCCAACCAGACAAAATTCTGGTAAAGGCAAAGCTGTGGAGACAGGAAAAGGATCAGCGGAGGCCAGGCGAAAGGGGAGGGATGAGCAGACAAAGCCAGAATTTTTATCATATTTTCTTTATCGGGGTCCCAAAGCCCAGGGTCATGGATGTCCTGTAAGGAACAAGGCCACACAGCAGGAGGTGAGAGGCAGGACAGCGATTATAGCTTTATTTGCATTTACAGCTGCTCTCCATCAGCTGGCATTACCATCTGAACTCCACCTTCTTTCAGATCAGGGTGGCATTAGATTTTCATAGGGGCACGACTATTGCAAACTCTGCATGTGAGAGATGTAGGTTGCCTGCTCCTTATGAGAATTTCCTGCCTGATGATTGAGGTAGACCCCAGGCAGTGATGGCAGTACTGGGGAGTGACTGAAAATATAGATTAACATTAGCAGTGAGGTTTGACTTCACAGAACCCGTAAAAAGTCAACTGCTTACAGACTCATATCAAAATCTTATCACTGAGTGGCAAGTAAATTGATGTACTTCAATTGTGTAGCTGGATCTAGTGGCAGGCTTTAAGTCAGAATCCAACACTTATTTTAGTCTGTGCATGGACTGTCTATTATTTCATTTACCACTTCAGTCATCACCTGTCTTATTTAATAGTGAGTTCTATGATTAATTCATTATATATTATAACTTAATAACAGAAATAAAGTTCACAATAAATGTCATGCACTTGAGTCATCCTAAAACCATCCCTTCCTGGTTCGTGGAAAAACTGTCTTCCGTGAAACCAGTCCCTGATGTCAAAAATATTGGGGACCACTGTTCTATATGATACTGTAGAGATGGATACATGTCAAAATCCACTTGTGCAGAGACCAAGTGTGAACCCAGGATGAGGTGGGAGGAACACTTGAGCCCAGGAGTTTAAGACCAGCATGGGCAACATAGCGAGACCTCAACTCTACAAAAATCAAAAAATAGTTGTGGGTGGTGACGCATGCCTGCAGCCCAAGCTACTCAGGAGCCTGAGATGGGAGATTGCCTGAGCCCAGGTGCTGATACTGGAGTGAAGCATGATTGTGCCGGTGCACTCCAGCCTGGTTGACAGAGTGAGTCCCTGACTTAAGAAAAAAGCTAGAGTGAATCCTAAAATAAATCAGACTGTGGGTGACACTAACATGTCAGTGTAGATTCACTGACTTAACAGTGTGCCATTCTCATAGGGATGCATTCACGGCGAGAGATGTACACGTAGGGGGGGATGCTGAATGGCAACTGGCTGTGCTTTCTGCCCTGTTTTTCTGTGAACCTAATCCGACTCTTCAAAGCAAAGTCTATGTGACTGAAACAAAGTGATCAATTTTTAGGCCAATACGTCAGCCCTAATGCATTTAAATTGACATTTACCCCTCATATCACCATAACAGTTACCCCTCATATCATACCCTGTGTGGGTCAGGTTCTCACTTTTTGCTCAGAACCCT
>NW_007132477.1:0-2738 GCF_000164805.1 Carlito syrichta | reverse complement strand
TTTTCTACCCACAGCTTTACTAAGGTATAATTGAATAATAAAAATATACATATTTATGCCCATACTTACCTTTTAATGTGGTGAGAGGACTGATATTTCTTGACAGGTTCACTAGATAGATGAATTCTTTTTCCAAAATCAACTAGATGGGTTGTAAATAGCATAACTTAATGAATAGATTTATTGCAGAAAGTGTGACAGGTAGGAAGGCTTAGCATCACATTATGACACTTCAGATGCGCACACGTGCACAAGTTGTGTGTGTGTGTGCGCGCACACACACACACACTGAATCCTAGGCTAAACATCTTACAACTGGTTTTAGTAAAAAAGTGTGAAAGCCACTATAACAAAATGATGTTATCTTGATATCAAGATTTCTCCGCTCATCTTCTGAAGTTGTTGGCGACTCTTGGTGAAGGCTGAACGAGTTCTCATTTGCCAAACTCAGCATTGACCTTCAGTCTTCCCTGCCTCATTTTTTTGTAATTTGCCTCACCTGCAGTGTCGTCTAGTGTAGCATGGAGGGAAGTGAAATGGGGTGGGGGTTGGGGGAGTTGTAAAAGAGATAAAGATTCTAAAGAAAGAATAGAAAATTATTTTTCTTTGCCTAAGAATCAATTGTGTATGCTTGAGAAAATCAAAATGATTTTCAATCAAAATAAAAAAGTAATTTGGGAAGTTTATTGGATAAATAGTCAATGTATAATTTGGATTTTCCCTGATACAAAACTTGAGATAATATTTTGAATAATTTCACTTGGGTGGTACAAACAACACCAGAAAGGTAGTAGGGAAGTGATGAAGGAAACAGAATCCACCTGTAAAACATGTTTATAAAATCACTTTCCTTAGGGGTTGATTGTGTTCAATTCTAAAACAATTCTCAGGGCATTGCCGTGCTAAGGCATAGTGTGGCTATGTGCTCTTGAGCTATGGCCATGCCATATTTTCTCTAGTTTTGGTCCTCTCCTCTTCCTTAGGGAGGTAAATCTCCTTCTCTCTCTCTTCAGTTTACTTTCTAAATAAGTTATATTTTCTAATCTAACTTCAGTGCAATTCTTTGCATCTTTCATGCGGCACCGGATCACACACCAGACACCCCACATCCCCAGTAGGCCTGACCTTACATTCTGGAGTCTCTGCTGGGAGTGTGACCTGACAGTAGTGATCACATTTTGTTTGATAGTCACTGGATAGATAGATGTAGCTAGATATCATTAAAAAAAAAAACTTTCAATATATTTAAAAGTTTTAAAATCCTATACATTTAATCACAAAGCTTTATGCTGTTGAAAAACTTGGAAAGTTATGTAAAATATGTGACATATCAGCCTAATAACAAGAGATACTCTTTAAAAGAAAATGAAAAAATAAAAAATAAATGAGTAAGAAATTTAAAAAAGAAAATGATATTTATTTGACAATAGAACATTGTAATGGAAATTTGTGTGGATGATAAACTACATATGCATTCAAGGAGGTAAAGGAAGACAATGGTTTTTAAAAGAAAACCATGTACAATCACATAATAGTTTTGAAATGATTATCCTTGATTATAAAGATTAGTAACAAGGATGACATGAATCTGAGGTTGGAAAGGCAGGTGCTTGGCAGAGGTTCTTGAAAAAAGATATTTTTCCTTTTTTTACACTTACATTTTTTTGTGTAAGTTTGGGATGGCCTTTGTGCAAGGTTGTGCTTTTCCTGTGTTTTATGAGATTGTTTTGTGATCAGGCATAGACCATGAGAACCCTGTCTGTATAGCCTGTCACCATCCTATTTGTCAGGGTTTTGTAGTTGTTGTTTATAACATAGGTGACTACATATTGTTTCTGAATATTTTCACAAGCAAGACATCTTAGATATTTTCCCACTAACTTCTGTCGATTTTGTTTAAAATCTCTTCCTACCAGCTTGTTACTTGTCTGGCATTTTGCCGGTGGTTTGTGGGAGGTTAGTGTTCTTCAGTTTCAGCAAAAGGAATTAGGCAAAAATCCCCCAAAATATATCGACATTTGGAAGTTGGATGGGAAATGACAAAAGAAGGTCCAAGGCCGGTGGGAAGAGCAACAAATGGAAATGCTGAAAGTCGAATGACTCTTTAGGAGACTCAGGCAGGAGAATTGCTTCAGTACAGCAGGTCGAGGCTGCAGTGAGTTTTGATTGCTCCACTGCACTCCAGTCAGAGTGTTAGAGTGAGATCCTGTTTCTTAAAAACAAATAAACAAATCTAATGGAAAGACTATACAATTTTATTAAGAGACTCTAACAACTACCTAAATCAGTAAAGAATGATTGAAAAATTTTCTTAAAGATTTCAACGAACAATTGTAATGCTATCAGAAACAATTGGCAGTAGTGGGAAACTGTCAGGGGAGGAGGGGTGGGATTGGCAGTTGAGGGAAACTGCTAGGGGAGGGAGGGGCATTCCTGATCAACAAGGGTCCCTGCATGATCAATGTTTGTATACCTATCTCTGAAATGTACCCCACATCTTTATAATAAATTTTTTTTTAAAGATCTAAATGCGCCGGGTCGGTGGCTCAGCCTGTAATCCCGCGCCTTTGGGAGGTCGAGGTGAGTGAATTGCCTGAGACCGCGGGTTTGAGACCCACCTGGGCAGCGAGACCTCATCTCTACAATAAATCAAAAAATCAGCTGGGCGTGGTAGCGCATGCCTGTAATTCTGGCTACTTTGGAAGGCTGAGGCGGAAGGATCGCCGAAGCCCAGTAGG
>NW_007132476.1:0-830 GCF_000164805.1 Carlito syrichta | reverse complement strand
TAAAATAATACAATATTTTTGCAAGAAATACATAAATTTGCTACAGAAAAAGAATTAAGAGACATGAAACAGACCCAAAATTTTGTTGAACTTTTAGAATGTTAGTATATATAGGTGTATATATTTATAGATAGATCTCTCCTTCTGTTTCCTTTTGTCTCTCTCTCTCTCTCTCTCTCTGGTCTTGTCTCCTCTTCTCTTTTACTTTTCTCTTTAAATACAAAAGCAAATAACTATTTGATAAATTGAACTTAAAAAGTATTTATCTATATAAAAGTATTAAATTAGATCTGTGTCTCAACACTTATACCTCACCACCAGGTGCATTAAGGACATACATTTTATATGCAACACTTTAAACTTATTGGTTGGAAACCTAGGTGAGTGTCTTCTTTGGAAAGACTTATTATTGGAATATGAAAAAAATCCAACAAAGAAGCTACACAAACACAAATTATAAAAGAAAAGTTTGATAAACATTACTATGTAAAATTAGAAATTTCTCTTCCTTTACAGACAACTTTTTAAAAAGTGAAAGATCATTTGCAAACCAGGAATTTATATTACAAGTCACAAAACCAGTAAATAGTATAAATAAAAACTCCAAGACAATATTTTAAGATATGTTAAACATCTGAGAAAAATGGGTTACTGATATAATAAGGCATCTCACAAAAAAGAAAATAGATACAATGAATAAAAATAGAAGATGCAATTAATGCATAGCAAGGTTGAAATTAGGTATTGTTTTTACCTCTTCAATGAGTCAATTTTCAAATACCTAACAATACCAAGTGTTTGAGAACATGGAGAATAATTAGAATATCGTA
>NW_007132475.1:0-742 GCF_000164805.1 Carlito syrichta | reverse complement strand
TTATATGCAACACTTTAAACTTATTGGTTGAAACCTAGGTGAGTGTCTTCTTTGGAAAGACTTATTATTGGAATATGAAAAAAATCCAACAAAGAAGCTACACAAACACAAATTATAAAAGAAAAGTTTGATAAACATTACTATGTAAAATTAGAAATTTCTCTTCCTTTACAGACAACTTTTTAAAAAGTGAAAGATCATTTGCAAACCAGGAATTTATATTACAAGTCACAAAACCAGTAAATAGTATAAATAAAAACTCCAAGACAATATTTTAAGATATGTTAAACATCTGAGAAAAATGGGTTACTGATATAATAAGGCATCTCACAAAAAAGAAAATAGATACAATGAATAAAAATAGAAGATGCAATTAATGCATAGCAAGGTTGAAATTAGGTATTGTTTTTACCTCTTCAATGAGTCAATTTTCAAATACCTAACAATACCAAGTGTTTGAGAACATGGAGAATAATTAGAATATCGTATGTACTGTCTATAGAAATGTGTATTGGTGCAATCAACTTGAAAAACATTTTGTTGCTTGGCACAATGAGTCACACCTGTAATTTCAGCACCTTGGGAAGCAGATTAGAGAAGATAGCCTGATTCAGGTGTTTGAGACCAGCCCTGGCAACTTGGCGAGGCTGCATCTCTACAATAAATGAAAAAAAGAAAGAAGAAAGAAAGAAAGAAAGAAAGAAAGAAGGAAGGAAAGAAAGAAAGAAAGAAAGAAAGAAGG
>NW_007132474.1:0-721 GCF_000164805.1 Carlito syrichta | reverse complement strand
TCCACAGGTTTGAGACCAGCCTGGGGAACTTGGTGAAACCTCATTTCTACAATAAGTGAAAAAATTAACTAGGCATAGCAGCATGTGTCTGTAGTTCCAGCTACTTGGAAGGTTGCAGTGAAAGGATCACCTGAGCTCAGCAGGTCAAGGTTGCAGTGGCTGAGAGTATGCCACTGCACTCCAGCCTGAGACACCAACTCAAAAAAAAAAAAAAAAAGGCAGTCAGCAATGGACTGGGTCATCTGCCCTTTCTCTAGATTAGCTACATAGCTTGTCTTGGTCAAACCTAGGAGGCTGCAGCTATGAAATTTCATTCATCAGCCTTGGAAGAGTGGTTTTGGAGACAGACATGTCTAGAGCCCTACATGCCACCAGGCCTGAACCAAGAGCAGACCTGGGCCTGGGCACTTGATAACTTTACTGGACTTAGCCACCACTCTTGTCAACACCCTCAGTTCTGTGGGAAAGTGGACTCTGGTGCTTTCAAGCTGCTGGGCTGGGCATTCACCAGGGACAGAGCTGTTCCTGGAGTTGAGAGGTGCCAAAAACTCTGTCGAGACTCAGAGGTCTGGGAACCAATGACTAAAATGATGAAGGGGTTCCAGTTTTCCGAACAAGAGACAGATGCTACCATCAGAGAGGTCTGAAGGGTTTGGCACCAGCCAAGAGATACCACCACCTAGGCAGGCGGACAGACAGATACCCAGAGATCTTCTCTGAG
>NW_007132473.1:0-792 GCF_000164805.1 Carlito syrichta | reverse complement strand
TTACCTACATAGCTTGTCTTGGTCAAACCTAGGAGGGCTGCAGCTATGGAATTTCATTCATCAGCTTGGAAGAGTGGTCTTGAGACAGACATGTCTAGAGCCATACGTGCCACCAGGCTGAACCAAGAGCAGACCTGGGCCTGGGCACTTGATAACTTTACTGGACTTAGCCACCACTCTTGTCAACATCCTCAGTTCTGTGGGAAAGTGGACTCTGGTGCTTTCAAGCTGCTGGACTGGGCATTCACCGGGCACAGAGCTGTTCCTGGAGTTGAGAGGTGCCGAAAACTCTGTCGAGACTCAGAAATCTGGGAACCAATGACTAAAATGATGAAGGAGTTCCAGTTACCCCAACAAGAGACAGATGCTACCATCAGAGAGGTCTGAAGGGTTTGGCACCAGCCAAGAGATACCACCACCTGGGCAGGTGGACAGACAGATGCCCAGAGATCTTCTCTGAGCCCAAGCTGCCCCTGCAAGCTGCTGAAAATCAAGGCTTACCATATGGAGGAACCTGCAAAGGGGAGGAACATCAGCCTTGCTCTGGGCTCATAGCATTATCATCTTCAAATGATGCATTGGAAAGAGCCTGAGACACCCCAATGGGACACTTATGCTCTCCCTGTGACCTTTTGTACTGGAACTGTGACTTGCATTCATAAGAGCCTCTCTGCTATGAAGATCATTCTTTGTTTTGCTCTACAGAATAACTTGAAGTGTTTTTTAATTAGAAAAACTCTCTTTACGTAAAGAGTTATATGTTAAGAAACTTTTGTTTGAGATCTACTCAAT
>NW_007132472.1:0-728 GCF_000164805.1 Carlito syrichta | reverse complement strand
GTTCTTCTCTTGAAACTGCACATGATGAAGAAAGTGTCTCTCTTATTCTCCGCTTTTGAAATTGATTGATGGATTTTAGTTGGGTAAATCAAGATTGGAAGCTGTATATGTGGCCCTGAAGCAGAAAGGGGGCAAAGACCCAGCTCAGAGTCTTTTTGTTTTGTTTTGTTTTTCAGATGTCTCCCTCTGTCATCCAGGCTGGAGTGCAGTGGCATGATTTTAGCCATCTAAAGCCTTGAACTCCTAGGCTTAAGTGATCGTCACACTTTGGCCTCTCAAAGTGCTGGTATTACAGGCATGAGCTGCCATGGCTATTCTCAAGCTCCTTTCAACAACTAGTTCTGGTTGAGTGTAGTGGCTTGAACTTGTAATCTCTGCACATTGGAAGGCGGAAAGAAGATGATTGCTTGAGACCTCATCTGCATAAAAAAGAAAAAAATTAGGCCAGGCTCACTGACTCATGTCTGATATCCAGCACTTCGGGACACTGAGGCAGCAGGATTGGTCCTAGGAGCTTGAGACCGGCCAGGAAAACACATATGAGACCTACTCTCAACAAAAAACTAGGTGCGCCTTTCCTGATGCGCTGATTCTGCCCCCTTCTCCTTCAGCCGCGCCTGGCCTCCCCACAGGACTGGCAGGGACAGGAGGCAGGGCTCCCCCAGGGATGAGTGGGGACTTGAGAAACGACTCTGGTCTGCGGGACTGGGTCCTGGTCCAGCCCTGAG
>NW_007132471.1:0-981 GCF_000164805.1 Carlito syrichta | reverse complement strand
TTAAAGATCCCACTTCTGAATACTGTCACATTGGAGAGGGAGTTTCAACATGAATTTTGAAAGGAACAAACTTTCAAATGCAGTATCCCTGAATGCCAGTTAATTGTAAAGATAAATCTTACTATCTTAGGTCAATTCATGGTTATTTAAAATAGAAAAACCTTTTTAAAAAAACTCTAGGAAAAACGTGTCTATTAATGCATTCCTGGCTTGGTCTCCCTCATGATCCCCTCTGAGCATAACAACCAGAGTAAAGTTTCTCCAAGGGTCTCTCTAGGCCAATATGAAAGCAATATGGAAGTGTGGAATCCCATGCCTCTGGAACACAAGGGAGAAAGTTGCTCCACCCAGTCTCACAGCAGGAACCACAAAGTAGCTGGGATCCAGAAGTCATCAGCTCTTGTATTTTTATACTTTGCTGGCCTCTTGGGAAGTCCTAACCAGATAATAGAAATATGCATATTGACCTTAGTTCTAGGAACAAATTCTATCAGAAGATGAAATTAGTGAGATTAAGATAAAACCCTAACATCTTGGATGAAATTATCAAGAGTCAAAATCAGTGACATAGTAGTTTTAGATATAAGATGAAAAAAAATCACATTTTTGAACTTGTGGAGAGAAAACACTTTTGAAGACCTCTGGTTGATAGAAAGTTTATTATTGCCCCTAATCTTATGGTAATGCTGGGGCATAGATGGGGATCTTGTTCTGCCTGCAGAGAAAAGCTGGGGAGACGTTGCCCTAAAAGACAATTTAGGATGCTAGTGAGGAGCAGGGCAGTGTTAGTCATTCAAATTTTTCTTTTTTTTATCTTCTGTATTTAAATATACTTTTTATTGTGATAGTATATGCATACCAAAATTTAATATCTTAATCTTTTAAGTGGACAATCCATAATGTTGAGCCACCACTATCACCATCAATTTCCACAATGCTTTTCATCTTTAAAAAGTAAAACTCCGGGCAGAGCACAAATGG
>NW_007132470.1:0-959 GCF_000164805.1 Carlito syrichta | reverse complement strand
GAAAGGTGAGAACAAATGAGGAACACACTGAAACCATAAGTCAATTAAAGATAGGCTTAGATACTCAGCCACCTCCTCCTAATATCATTAGGCCTAAACCATTACCCACTGTAAGAGAAGGAGACAACATAGGTTATATGCCTAGCACGTTTATATAGACTATTTACTCTTATAGCGTATAAGTTTTACTTTCCACTTGCTAACCTTTTGGCTAATATTAACCTTGCCCTTTTAATAAGTTACTATTTCCAAGAACAGCTAGCTCTTTTTCGAAGAAATATTACAAATGTAGACATTACTGAAGCACATAATTATACGTAAGAATCTTAATCACAATCAGGTCATGAGCTTATTATTAATTGTTAATCATTTTTTGCTGTTAATTTACTGATATTTGCTTGCCAAAAATTGTGGTATAAATAAATCAGCACTGCTGTGCTTCGGTGGCCAGAGTGTGAAACAGAACTCTGGTCTGACTTGTTTCTCGCCTTATCCACACATCCTTCCTGGGTTCCAGAATCCTGCGGAGGTGGACTCCAACAACTGGCGCCCGAACGTGGGACCTCAAGGAAGGTAAGTTTTTTTAAAGAAATAGTTGGTGTGGTAAGGACTTCACCGATGATATGCTGCATATCCCCTGCAAGTGGGTGCAGGTTTAGAGAGGGTGAATAGTCAGAACATATTGAGAAGCTAGAACCTCTGTCATGGGAAGCTCAGGGTCCAAGCACAGACGTATGTATGCTTCAATTATCAGATGTACTTTAGAGAAGAAAGGTATAAAGGTTAGTAAGAAAACTTTAATGGAGTTCCTACAGTTTGTATAGACGGTAAATCCCTGGTTTCCTGAACAAGGCACCTTGGATGTGGAAACATGGGACCAGGTAGGAAAAAATATGAAAGCCTGGTACCAGAGAAATGGAGGGTCGGAGATACCTGTAGATGCTTATTCTATATGGAAT
>NW_007132469.1:0-774 GCF_000164805.1 Carlito syrichta | reverse complement strand
CTATGGCTGTTCCTAAAGAGAATAGCATTATTGTCATTGATCAACAAGACTGCCTTTTTACAATACCTTTACACCCAAATGACAGACAAAGATTCGCATTTAGCATGCCTTCTGTTAATTTAATTAGACCTTACCAAAGGTATCAGTGGAAAGTTTTGCCACAAGGTATGAAAAGCAGCCCAATTTTGTGCCAAAAATTTGTTGATCAGACAGTTCAACTGATAAGGGCTATGCACTTTTCTGTCTATTTAATCCATTATATGGATGATATTTTACTGTCTCATAAGGATAACAGTTACTTGTTGGAAGTCCTAACTGACTTAGTTATGTCACTCAAAGACTATGGGTTACAAATAGCTCCAGAGAAAATCCAGACTCAGTCACCTTTTACTTACCTAGGAAGAATTATTTGGGGAGAATATATTACTCCTCAGAAGATAGAATTACAAATGGATCATTTACAAACCATAAATGATTTTCAAAAATTACTAGGAGACATTAATTGGATACGCCCTTATTTTAAACTTACTACTTCAGAATTAAAACCATTGTTAGAAATCTTAAGAGGAGATCCTAATCCAAAGTCCCCCAGACACTTAACTACTGAAGCATCTCAGGCATTGCAATTAATTCAAAATAAAATTCAGGAACAAAGGGTGTTTTGGATAGACTATGATCTTCCCTGGTCTCTTATTATCTTGCCAACACCCTACACACCCACAGGATGTTTGTGGCAGAATGGTCCTTTAGAATGGCTACATTTGCCTGTTACTG
>NW_007132468.1:0-782 GCF_000164805.1 Carlito syrichta | reverse complement strand
AAACCCATTTGACACGACCTTCAGCAGGGGAAGTTGCTGAACATTTCCTGTCCTCTGTTTCCTCATTTGTATCTTCCCATTCTCTATGGTCAATGATATACAATTTTATTGCAATTGGAGTAAATGTTCTTTTTTTTATTCTTCTACTTTCAGTCATCCTCAGACATTTAGGCATTTCCATCCAAGTCACTCACAGAGAATTTGCCTGCTTTCTTTACAAAATAAAAAAGGGAGAAATGTCGGGGGCCATGACAATCTCGAAGCCAGCATGGGAATGGAGTGAAGACAACTCTCTAGGAGGCAAGGCTCCGAGGAGATTCTGTGCAAGTGGCAAGGCCCCATGGAAAGTCTTGACGAAAATTCTGCATGACTGCCTTTTAAGTTATGGCTATCACTATGTTCCCATTGTATTGTTTTGTGCAGGTTTCACAGGAATAGTTTGTTTAGTTACGTTTTGGGAAAAGGAGGCTGCTCGCATATCCATGATAAATAATAGTTTCAATAGGAGTTCCTACATAACTTACAAAAAACAATATGTCTGAACTAGATCCAAGAAAAACTATTAACAGGAACAGCGTGACACAGAGTCAAGAAGAACAAACACAATCATCTGTGACACGAACTAGTCCTATGCTGTGTCTCATTAACTGTTCCCAGAATTGTTCAAACAAAGAACCTCTGAAGCCGGGCTCGGTGGCTCAGCCTGTAATCCCGCTCCTTTGGGAGGCTGAGGTGAGTGGATTGCCTGAGCCTGTGGGTTGAGACCCGCCTGGGCAGCGAGA
>NW_007132467.1:0-2660 GCF_000164805.1 Carlito syrichta | reverse complement strand
GTGGTTTGAGACCCGCCTGGGCAGCGAGACCTCATCTCTACAAGAAATCAAAAAATCAGCCGGGCATGGTAGCGCATGCCTGTAATTCCGGCTACTTGGAAGGCTGAGCTGGAAGGATCAGTGGAGCCCAGCAGGTCGAGGTTGCGGTGGCCGGGAGCAGCCACTGCACTCCAGTCTGGGCGACAGAGTGAGACTCCAACTCAAAAAAGAGAGAAAGAAACTCTGAAAAAACTGTGGTACCAAGGAACGGTGAGAACGAATGAGGAACACACTGAAACTATAAGTCAATTAAAGATAGGCTTAGATACTCAGCCACCTCCTCCTAATATCATTAGGCCTAAACCATTACCCACTGTAAGAGAAGGAGACTACATAGGTTATATGCCTAGCACCTTTATATCTATATAGACTATTTATCCTCATAGAGTATAAGTTTTACTTTCCACTTGCTAACCTTTTGGCTTATATTAACCTTGCTCTTTTAATAAGTTACTATTTCCAAGAACAGCTAGCTCTTTTTTCTAAGAAATATTAAAAATGTAGACATTACTGAAGCACATAATTATACATAAGAATCTTAATCACAATCACATCATGAACTTATTATTAATTGTTAATCATTTTTTACTGTTAATTTACTGATATTTGCTTGCCAAAAATTATGATATAAATAAATCAGCACTGCTGTGCTTCGGTGGCCAGAGTGCGAAACAGAACTCTGGTCCGACGCATTTCTCACCTTATCCACACATCCTTCCGGGTTCCAGAATCCTGCGGAGCTGGACTATGACAGTTACCAGTAAGAGGAATTGTACTGGAAGTATAGGAAGTAGAGAAAGAAGAATAACCCAGGGTGAGCTGCTTCTTGGAGCCCTGCATCCAGGGAGCAGTCAAGACTCCATCCATTCAAGGTAGCCATTTGAGCTATAGAGGGCCAACGCACAGTGGATTCGAGGCTTCCATTTCCTTTACTGCCAATGTCTAAGCATCATCTCACCGCATATCACTTGTTGATCATCATTTTCTGTGTCTTACCAGACTCAGATTAGTTGGTAGGCAGTGCATGAACCTGTCTCACATCTACTATTTTCTGACCTTTCCCAAATTACTGGAAATCAGTCTTTGTCACTTCTCCTTTTCAAACACAGGCTTGTGGAGCTACAGCAATTCATTTCCTTTTCCTATTGAGGGGTAAGGGGGCTTAGAGAACCATCAAGTCAGAGTAGCGACAGAAAGCAAGCATATCCACTCTGGAATTTGAGGGCCGAAAGGCCACACCATCAGTGCTGGGTGGTTGGTTTTCCTATGCTGAGGCCTCAACTCCCTTGGTCCTGCACCTCAGCACACTTTTCATCCATGCACACTGGAAATCCAGGATCTGAGGAGTCTAAAATGAAAGGGACACTCCCTGAGATTTCATGAGCACCTGGCAAACAGAGGACCTGAGTCATTAGGAGTCAAATATTGTAGGCATATTTGAGAAGGAGAGATGCAGGGATGCAGTAGAGCAACTTGTAGGTGACAAGAGTGTGAAAGCCCTTGAAATGACTAGGGGGAAGAAGTACCAGGGCTACAAACAGAAGAATTTCCCAGAATAAATACTGAGGGCTGCTGTCTGTTTGTTAGTTCTCTTGGTAGTCCAGTCGTGAATGAGCCAGCATGTCCTCCTCCTCCTCCCATCTTCAGGAGACACCATGTCCTTGTGTCCAGCAAACCCAGGAGATTGAGGGTCCTGCACCAGGCCTGGCACTAGCAACCAGGCAGTATGCCCCTGTGCCTGTTCTTACTCAACAGTAACAGCAGGAACACATGCGACAAAGAATATGTCATCTGTGGACACTTTTATTGAGAAAGCAAAAGAAAAATACACCAAGAGGCAAAATTACTTTTATTTTGGTATTTGGCAAATGTTGAAGTGTTACTGTCACATCATGTATTCTCAGAGGATTGTCAAATGGAGGGTCTCAGGAAGTCTCAGGGCTCAGGCCTCCAAAGGTGGGTGATGGAGACAGCCTTAGGGTGCCAGTCCCAACACATGGAATTTGCCATCAGGAGCCTTGGAACTTTAGTTAGTGTCTCTGGGGACAATAGTAGGATGACACTCTTGAAGGATCTTCTTCAATGGACTTCTCCAATGGAGGTAAGCTGCAGACAGGCATTGGTCCAGCCCATCCTCAGTGTCTCCCTCTCAGGTTATGCCTGTGTCTCCTCCTGACTAGAATCCAGAGCAGGTGACTCTGTGTACTGCCTCCAGGCACTCTGAGCTGGGGGAAGTGATCTTTTCATGAGCAGTCCCAGGGAATGAAGGCCACAGGGGATGAATGCAGTCTAGCAGATGTGTGGCTATCACAGAAGAGCTCTTAAGGGTAAGGGCAGAGAGGGAGCATCTAGGACACTGAATGGACTAAGTCAGGGTTGGAGGCATGAGGCCGCTCTGCACTCAGTGAAATCCTGAGCCTGCTACATACTGCAGGAAGACTGCTGCTCCATCACGTCTGTCACACAATAGGTGACACCAACTATCTGGGATTAAGAAGTGATCCTCTTCAACTTTTCTATGTCCATACTCTTCTGACTCAGATGCCAGAAAGGTGTGTGAGAATTTTAATCCTAGAAGAAAATTATATCAGAACAAGGAATTAACGAGCTTAACTTAAACT
>NW_007132466.1:0-4575 GCF_000164805.1 Carlito syrichta | reverse complement strand
CAATCCATTTCAGCACAGAGTCTCTTCACTCTGAATCCCAGTGCCTGGGAGGGACGTTCCAGTCCCTGCCAGAGTGGGAGTACCTTGCATGTCAGTGTGGCACTGGCCTCTGAACTTCTGGAGGAAAACCTGAGGCCTGTGACCCAGGAGGAGCAACAGGCACCTGCAGGAAAGGCCGAAGCCACCACCTCTGAGGAGTCTAGCTGACGTGTTGTCCCTCCCCATCCCTGGTTCCTATACTTATGATCAGACCCTCTGCAGAGTTCCCCTGTTGCTGGATTAGGCACTCACCACCCTGGGTCTCCAAGCTTCCTGGCAGCAGAATCGACAGGTGGTGGCCAGGAATCCCACGGCCTGGCTACGCCTTTCTTCTGTGTCCCTGAGCAGTGGTGAAATTTTGACTTGGGCCTACATTCCTTGATCTTCTGTCTATGGAGGTCGCTCCTGTGACAACTCTGCCTTTTTACAAGTCTGACCCTTCAGGCTGTAGCGGCAGTGTGTTCTGGGTAAATTGTGCCTTGAGCTACCCTGGAAAATAAAATTGTTGTCATACTTTCTAGCATGTTTCTGGTGTGGCTGTTGGACACACAGGTCCTGTGGGGGGGGGCATGGGGAGAAGGGGGGCGCTGTGTAATGTCAAGACCCATACTAAGATGGGTCACTTGGCGGCTGCCTGGTCTGAGATCATGATTAAAATTGGCATCTTCCTGCAGAGGGCATCGCCTGGTGACAGGCGTGGATAGTGGTCCAACTCTCCAACCTACATGGAGCCATCATGAGATCCTGCAGACAAAAGGACAATAGCTGTGAACTTACCACTGGGTCATAAAACATGCTTCTGCTGTCTTCTCCTAACCCATCTTCCCCCTGAGCCCAGCTCAGGATATTGGGGCATCTTCCCCTTCCTCTTTCTCTCATTTTCTCCAGCAATAACACCCCACCTTCTGCACCCTTTAGTGGACCCCATCTTGGCAAGGCCTTTAGACCTGGACCCAAAGCACAGGAAGAACCAGAAGAATCAGATTTAGTTACTGTCCCTGCCTCAGAGCCCTGTGCTGTCACTGCAGTCTCCCATGTCTTGTCCATCTTTGGCTCTGGGAACAGATGATTGGAGCCTGATAGCTCATAAGAACTACCCTCCTACTACTATCAGCATCCACCCCTCCATCCCTAAGCTTTCTGTCAGCAGATCCTAGGCCCAGTGGACAGGCTCACACTGGAGCATCAGCTACCAGCTTTTGGTGCCCTGGATCCCTGTGATTTCTTCTACAGAGATGCTTCTTTGTATGATCCTGTGTGAATAGTCACTATAACCATAAAACCTCTGTTCTTGCTTCAGTGACTAAATAAGAGAGGTTGTACCTTCAGAGCAGGGTTTAGTCATTTTTTCATGCCTTTCATCTTCCAAGAAAATGGTCCACCAATTTGAAATTTTTTCTCAAGGGAGTCTGTATGTTTGTATGGGGGGTGTGAGGAAGGGTCTGGGATCCAGTAATTGGACACATTCAGTAATTGGACACATGAGTTGGGCCTTTGGTGTTTTCACTTGGATGAGTAGGGGGCAAGTGATGTATACAGGGCCCATCAAGGAGAAGCTTGGCCCATCTTTAACTTGCCCACATGCTCTCAACTCCACAAAATAGACCCAGTTAAAACAGCATAACAAGGGAAGCCCTGAGATCTGCATTTAACCTAGGAAGTGCTTGTGTTCCATCGGCCAGACTCCTATTCTATGGGAGCCCATAACAGAGCCCTTATGGCATCAGCACTTTCCTCAACCCCACCTCCTTGGTCTTTCCTTCTTCCACTGGCCTTTCCTACCCTGCTCCAAGCACACCTACCAGCCCAGACATTTCCTTTCCCAGGAGCCCTGAGCAAATCCCAGCAAGTATCCCTTCTGCCTCCTCCAACTAACCCCAACCCTTCTGCTCAACACCTGTGACCCTGATGATCTACTCCAAGAGCCCAGGGTAGAGAGTGAAGGCATTGGAGGCCCAGAGAAAGGAAAACAACCACCCACCCATCCAGCTCTATAGTCAGCTCTACCTCCTTCTGATTCCTACCCTTGTCTGGGGGATATACACAGGTGTCTTCCCTCCTTTTCATTACCCTAAAATGGGAATATAACTAGTACCTTATCAGGCTGCTGAAAGCAATTACTGACTTCAGGAACAGGCCCAGCACTTGGTTCAGCACCACAGGGGAGAAATACCTAGGAACCCTCTCTCATTCTGCACTTTCTGAATTCCAAGACACATCAGGACCCCAGAGTCTCTGAGTTGTCTTAGCCAGTAGTATTATAGATGTCAATTTTCTTCATATATAAAAATATGAAACACTAATATACAATCTTAATAGACATAGCATTACCTACCAAGCTTTTCTACATCTTCTAGCTACTTCATGAAACTTTTTCATTTCATTTAACAAGGCAAACCTCCCAAATGAAATATAAGATTTTTAATTTCCATTTTTTGTCTGTTACATATTTCCCAGCTCTTAGTTTTGGCTACAATCATACTGGATTAGAGGGAATATGAGTATGCTGGTTGGTAAACTGTAGGGATCAAGAAGAGACACTTTGTAAGTTTTTCTTTAAATTTTTTTTAAATTTTAAATATGTGGGGTACAATTCAGTGTTATGTATACCCATGTTCAGTATGCAGATGCCCTTGTTGGTGAGGTGTGCCCCCTCCCCTGGCAGTTTCCCACTACTGCCAGTCCCTTTCTTATAGTATTACAATATTGCACATTGCAAATTTCATGACATATTTGTTTTACTATATTTTTCTACAAATTCAGTACTACTTGCAATCTATGAAATATGTATTTGCTTACAATGTGAAGATTGTTGTTAAAATCACTCAAAAATATCTGATGAATTTATGAGGAATGAAAAAAACGCAATTGTTTAAATATACGTGCTTTAAATTCATGCATTTGAACATGATTTAAACCATCTTTAAATAAACAGTATTTTTGAATATGAGTTGTATTTGGCTTTTCACCAAACAGGGAAGCTGAATGTTACTTTTTGGGGCATGAAGTTGAAATTTCCAACTAATGTGAGCTCCAAGTTGCCTTCAGTTACTTGCCATGAGGAGCTCTCCAGAAGGCAGTTAGGGAAGTAGTCACAAGAGTCATTTAATCAAGCAAGATGGAAGAGAGTAACTGAAGGACAAAAGGGAGGTTTATAAAACCAGGTCTTCGGCCGGGTTTGGTGCCTGTGATCCCAGCAATTTAGGAGGCCAAGGTGAGTGAACTGTCTGGGCTTGTGGGCTTGAGACCAGCCCGGGCAACTCGGTAGGACTTTGTCTCTACAATAATTCAAAAATTAGCTGGTTGCAGTAGTGCTTGCCTGTAGTTCTGGCCACTGGAAGGTTGAGGTGGAAGGATCACCAGAGCCCAGTGAGTCAATGCTGGGGTGGCCGTGAATGTGCCATTTTACTCTAGCCTGGGCAATAGAGTGAGACTCCAACTCAAACAAACAAACACAAAAAACACAAACAGACAAACAAAAAACCCCAGGTCTTCAAACCGACAGTGGATTACCTTGTGTGTTCTTTGCAACCTAATGACATCTATCTCATGCTCTGCAAACTCCACTACACTTTCCCAGTTTTAAAATATGTTGGCTCAATATATTGAGTGTAGAAGTACCAATGGTAGAACAGACCTCTCACCTGTAAGCTGTACTAGTTTGGGTATAGAAAGTCTTCCCTTTTCTTGGTGGGTAGGAACAGGCTCTAATTTCAGGCATGTGTCAGTAGGTTGTTTCCAGAAGCTAAAGGCAAAGGAGCTTTTATTTGCTGGAAGCAGGGTGGTCTGAAATCAACCGTAGTGGCAAATCTCTCAATCATTTTTATTTTGGGTCTAGTGAAGGAGCTTCTCTTGGGTCTTCAATTACATGGTCCTCATTGACGACACTGTTCTATATCTTCCATGGTATTTAACAACAGAAAAGGATTATTCGATGTGGCAAAGATGACTGAATGGCAATCTGAGTGTCTGTTACAGAACAGAGGATATGGAATCGGTGGCAGAGGTGCATCAGAGGCAGATACCTGAGTGCACAGAAGCAGGTATAAGGTACCTGTGAAAGAGAATGGATATGTGTCAACGATGGAAAATTTGCAACCAATGAGCTATGTTCCTAATATTCCTTCTATAGATTGAAAACATATACGCACAAAAGGGTAAGTAACACTTCCCACGATGTCTTGGTACAGGAGTCCACATTAAAAATGGAATGGACTCTACTTGGAGAAATCTCATTAGAAGCAGGAAAAGCAGAGGATAAAAGAAGAACTAAGAAGCGATTGCATAGACTCACACAACATGGGATTGGATTCCTGTGAAAAACACTGCAAATGGTGGCATGACTTCAACACCTTTGCTCATCAGGTATGGAGAGCACAATAGTGCAGAGTCTTCCTGTGATTCATGTATACAGAATTAGAAAAATTAGAAAAATTACAATGGTAATGAAGCACTAGGCCCTCCATACCCACCCCAACTTGCCAGGTGCTCCTTTTCCCATTAACCTAGCTGATACTGAAGCTTGAGGACCTGGCA
>NW_007132465.1:0-3886 GCF_000164805.1 Carlito syrichta | reverse complement strand
TTAGTGGACTCCCATCTTGGCAAGGCCCTTAGACCTGGACCCAAAGCACAGGAAGAACCAGAAGAATCAGATTTAGTTACTGTCCCTGCCTTAGAGCCCTGTGCTGTCACTGCAGTCTCCCATGTCTTGTCCATCTTTGGCTCTGGGAACAGATGATTGGAGCCTGATAGCTCATAAGAACTACCCTCCTACTACTATCAGCATCCACCCCTCCATCCCTAAGCTTTCTGTCAGCAGATCCTAGGCCCAGTGGACAGGCTCACACTGGAGCATCAGCTACCAGCTTTTGGTGCCCTGGATCCCTGTGATTTCTTCTACAGAGATGCTTCTTTGTATGATCCTGTGTGAATAGTCACTATAACCATAAAACCTCTGTTTTTGCTTCAGTGACTAAATAAGAGAGGTTGTACCTTCAGAGCAGGGTTTAGTCATTTTTTCATGCCTTTCATCTTCCAAGAAAATGGTCCACCAATTTGAAATTTTTTCTCAAGGGGGTTTGTATGTTTGTATGGGGGGTGTGAGGAAGGGTCTGGGATCCAGTAATTGGACACATCCAGTAATTGGACACATGAGTTGGGCCTTTGGTGTTTTCACTTGGATGAGTAGGGGGCAAGTGATGTATACAGGGCCCACCAAGGAGAAGCTTGGCCCATCTTTAACTTGCCCACATGCTCTCAACTCCACAAAATAGACCCAGTTAAAACAGCATCACAAGGGAAGCCCTGAGATCTGCATTTAACCTAGGAAGTGCTTGTGTTCCATCGCCCAGACTCCTATTCTATGGGAGCCCATAACAGAGCCCTTATGGCATCAGCACTTTCCTCAACCCCACCTCCTTGGTCTTTCCTTCTTCCACTGGCCTCTCCTACCCTGCTCCAAGCACACCTACCAGCCCAGACATTTCCTTTCCCAGGAGCCCTGAGCAAATCCCAGCAAGTATCCCTTCTGCCTCCTCCAACTAACCCCAACCCTTCTGCTCAACACCTGTGACCCTGATGATCTACTCCAAGAGCCCAGGGTAGAGAGTGAAGGCATTGGAGGCCCAGAGAAAGGAAAACAACCACCCACCCATCCAGCTCTATAGTCAGCTCTACCTCCTTCTGATTCCTACCCTTGTCTGGGGGATATACACAGGTGTCTTCCCTCCTTTTCATTACCCTAAAATGGGAATATAACTAGTACCTTATCAGGCTGCTGAAAGCAATTACTGACTTCAGGAACAGGCCCAGCACTTGGTTCAGCACCACAGGGGAGAAATACCTATGAACCCTCTCTCATTCTGCACTTTCTGAATTCCAAGACACATCAGGACCCCAGAGTCTCTGAGTTGTCTTAGCCAGTAGTATTATAGATGTCAATTTTCTTCATATATAAAAATATGAAACACTAATATACAATCTTAATAGACATAGCATTACCTACCAAGCTTTTCTACATCTTCTAGCTACTTCATGAAACTTTTTCATTTCATTTAACAAGGCAAACCTCCCAAATGAAATATAAGATTTTTAATTTCCATTTTTTGTCTGTTACATATTTCCCAGCTCTTAGTTTTGGCTACAATCATACTGGATTAGAGGGAATATGAGTATGCTGGGTTGGTAAACTGTAGGGATCAAGAAGAGACACTTTGTAAGTTTTTCTTTAATTTTTTTTTTAAATTTTAAATATGTGGGGTACAATTCAGTGTTATATATACCCATGTTCAGTATGCAGATGCCCTTGTTGGTGAGGTGTGCCCCCTTCCCTGGCAGTTTCCCACTAGTGCCAGTCCCTTTCTTATAGTATTACAATATTGCACATTGCAAATTTCATGACATATTTGTTTTACTATATTTTTCTACAAATTCAGTACTACTTGCAATCTATGAAATATGTATTTGCTTACAATGTGAAGATTGTTGTTAAAATCACTCAAAAATATCTGATGAATTTATGAGGAATGAAAAAAACGCAATTGTTTAAATATACGTGCTTTAAATTCATGCATTTGAACATGATTTAAACCATCTTTAAATAAACAGTATTTTTGAATATGAGTTGTATTTGGCTTTTCACCAAACAGGGAAGCTGAATGTTACTTTTTGGGGCATGAAGTTGAAATTTCCAACTAATGTGAGCTCCAAGTTGCCTTCAGTTACTTGCCATGAGGAGCTCTCCAGAAGGCAGTTAGGGAAGTAGTCACAAGAGTCATTTAATCAAGCAAGATGGAAGAGAGTAACTGAAGGACAAAAGGGAGGTTTATAAAACCAGGTCTTCGGCCGGGTTTGGTGCCTGTGATCCCAGCAATTTAGGAGGCCAAGGTGAGTGAACTGTCTGGGCTTGTGGGCTTGAGACCAGCCCGGGCAACTCGGTAGGACTTTGTCTCTACAATAATTCAAAAATTAGCTGGTTGCAGTAGTGCTTGCCTGTAGTTCTGGCCACTGGAAGGTTGAGGTGGAAGGATCACCAGAGCCCAGTGAGTCAATGCTGGGGTGGCCGTGAATGTGCCATTTTACTCTAGCCTGGGCAATAGAGTGAGACTCCAACTCAAACAAACAAACACAAAAAACACAAACAGACAAACAAAAAACCCCAGGTCTTCAAACCGACAGTGGATTACCTTGTGTGTTCTTTGCAACCTAATGACATCTATCTCATGCTCTGCAAACTCCACTACACTTTCCCAGTTTTAAAATATGTTGGCTCAATATATTGAGTGTAGAAGTACCAATGGTAGAACAGACCTCTCACCTGTAAGCTGTACTAGTTTGGGTATAGAAAGTCTTCCCTTTTCTTGGTGGGTAGGAACAGGCTCTAATTTCAGGCATGTGTCAGTAGGTTGTTTCCAGAAGCTAAAGGCAAAGGAGCTCTATTTGCTGGAAGCAGGGTGGTCTGAAATCCAACCCTTAGTGGCAAATCTCTCCAATCATTTTTATTTTGGGTCTAGTGAAGGAGCTTCTCTTGGGTCTTCAATTACATGGTCCTCATTGACGACACTGTTCTATATCTTCCATGGTATTTAACAACAGAAAAGGATTATTCGATGTGGCAAAGATGACTGAATGGCAATCTGAGTGTCTGTTACAGAACAGAGGATATGGAATCTGTGGCAGAGGTGCATCAGAGGCAGATACATGAGTGCACAGAAGCAGGTATAAGGTACCTGTGAAAGAGAATGGATATGTGTCAACGATGGAAAATTTGCAACCAATGAGCTATGTTCCTAATATTCCTTCTATAGATTGAAAACATATACGCACAAAAGGGTAAGTAACACTTCCCACGATGTCTTGGTACAGGAGTCCACATTAAAAATGGAATGGACTCTACTTGGAGAAATCTCATTAGAAGCAGGAAAAGCAGAGGATAAAAGAAGAACTAAGAAGCGATTGCATAGACTCACACAACATGGGACTGGATTCCTGTGAAAAACACTGCAAATGGTGGCATGACTTCAACACCTTTGCTCATCAGGTATGGAGAGCACAACAGTGCAGAGTCTTCCTGTGATTCATGTATACAGAATTAGAAAAATTAGAAAAATTACAATGGTAATGAAGCACTAGGCCCTTCATACCCACCCCAACTTGCCAGGTGCTCCTTTTCCCATTAACCTAGCTGATACTGATGCTTGAGAACCTGGCATCTCAATCTAGCTCCAACATGCTCTAGCTTGGATGCAGGCAGACTCTGATTTCTGAAAGTAGGCAATGACTCTCTGAGAAGGTAAGAGATGTGATAGGTGTAGTTTGTCTAGGCATGACTGTCTAGAGAGGAAGTGTTCTAAATTGAATGAAAATGGCCAGGAATGGGGACCCTCTCCTCAGGGAACTTCTTTTCCCTTTCTATCACAGCAGTTCTGGGAACTCTCCTGGAGATACCATAGTACCTTCCAGAATGATGC
>NW_007132464.1:0-1078 GCF_000164805.1 Carlito syrichta | reverse complement strand
CCTGAGCCCAGCAGGTCAACGCTGGGGTGGCAGTGAGCATGCCATGCACTCCATCCAGTCTGGGCAAAGGAGTGAGACTCCAACTCTAAAACAAACAAAACAAAAAACAAAGGCAGATGTAAACATGAAAATAAAGTTAGCTAAATTTAAAATTTAAAAACTTTATAAAAACACAAACGATGTGAAATAAAATTAATTATAAAAGCACCATATATGTATCAAAACACGGTAACAGGATGCTAAAGGGTAGGGAAAGCAACAGTTTGAAAAAATAATATGACAAAATTAAGATACACATTTGAAAAATTAGCCGGGCTCGATGGCTCAGCCTGTAATCCCGCTCCTTTGGGAGGCTGAGGTGAGTGGATTGCCTGAGCCCGCGGGTTCGAGACCCGCCTGGGAAGCGAGACCTCATCTCTACAATAAATCAAAAAATCAGCCGGGCGTGGTAGCGCATGCCTGTAATTCCGGCTACTCGGAAGGCTGAGGTGGAAGGATCGCCAGAGCCCAGCAGGCGAGGCTGTGGTGGCCGGGAGCGGCCACTGCACTCAAGTCTGGGCGACTGAGTCAGACTCCAACTAAAAAAAAAAACCAAAAAACAAAAAAACAAATAAAGAAAAATTAAATTCACTTAAAGCAAATGTGTTTTATTAATAGATTGGCAGCACTTCGAGAGGCGCTTGCTGTGAGGTCTCCGGTCTGGCCGCCTATCGCGCATGTCGGGTGGACTGGCCAAGGTGAGCTGCTGGGGCTGATCTGTTGGGTTTGTCCGCGTCGGCCTGGGACCACAGGATCACGTGAGCCGAACAACACTTGGTCCCGAGGTGCTCTGGGTTCTGGGTGGAGTCCGTGTTGAAGGTAGAGGCTGCGCAGCTGCCATGGAGCTTGGAGTTGGAAACCCCACTGGCCAGTGAGCTCTCTCCTCGGAGGAGGAGAAGGGAGCGGCCTCGCCCAAAGTCTTCTGCTCTTATGACAGGTGGAGGGGGCTTTGGCGCCGCCTCTATGCAATCAAGCTCCAGCCTTGGCACAGCCTGAAAGTGTTGCTCAAACCTTTTACTAGGAGGGCGCCCGCGTTTGT
>NW_007132463.1:0-836 GCF_000164805.1 Carlito syrichta | reverse complement strand
GCATGGGAGACTGTGTAGGCAGCACCAGGCTTTGAGGTAGGGGGTAGTAACTGACTCTGTCTTTTCTGTTTCTTCCTGTGCTTTGGGTTCAGGAGTCCTCCCTCCTCTCCCTCCCCCTCCCCTCACCCTCCTCAAGGGTATACTCCTCTCAGGTCTGGGCGGCTGTTTTTGGTATGTGAGACTAGAAATGCATGTGATGGGTTTGCCTGAGGGTCAGGGCCGCAGGGAGGCAGAAGGTGTGGGCTGGTAGGTGTGTCTGGAAGAAGGTGAGGAGGAAGCGGTGTTTGATTGCTGGAGAAAATGAGGGAGAGGAAGAGAAATGGGAAGGTGAAGATGCCCCAGGACCTAGCTGGGCTTAGGGGGATTAAGTGTCAGGCAGAACCAGCAGGAGTGTTTCAGGGCCTAGTGGTGAACTCAAGATTGCTGTCCCTTTGTTTGTGGGATGTCATGACAATTCTGTGGGTAGGCAAGCTGGACCACCGTCCACAGAGGTCCCAGGGCACCCTCCACCCCTGCACAGGTGATGCCAACTCCCTCTGCACTCCCGTGTCAGGAAGCCTTCAAGTGGCCAATCCTAGCCTGGGTCCTGGCACTCCACAGTCTTTTTACTAATCTCCACATCCCCCACACCCCGCCAACCCCAGGAATTATTCATCTAACAGCCACACCAGAAACACATGAGAAATAATTTTGCCATTGTGAACAGTAGTATTTTTTAGGGTGGCACAAGGTACAATTTACCCAGAGAAAACTGTGGCAACAGCCTTGAGGGTCGGAATTGTACATAGAGGAGGCATCACGGAAGTGACTGTACAGAGCAGAGGATCACACAATGG
>NW_007132462.1:0-612 GCF_000164805.1 Carlito syrichta | reverse complement strand
TGTAGGCCAATACTATAGTCGCCTGTGGCTCCTCCTGGGTCATGGGCGTCGGGTCTTCATCCAGAAGCTCAGCGGCCAGTGACACGCTGGCATGCAAGGTGCTCCCACTCTCGCAGGGATGGAACCCCTGGCACTGGGGTTCATCCCTGGCACTGGGATTCCTCAATCCCTGGCAATGGGGTTCAAAGTGAAGAGACTCGGTGCTGAAATAGAATACTCTCACCAAGGATGAGAATCCCCTGGTCTCCAGGCTGGTGATTTCGGGGGCCCTGCCACAGGCTCTTTGGAACCACAGGCCTCCCTCACCGGGGCTTGGAAGTGTATCACATCTTCTGCCTCTAGCTTCAGGTGGTGACGAGAATGGGATACCCAAACTCACAGCCGACTGGTTTCTCTACTTTTCTGCTTGCGTAGGAGGTCCTATGCTGAGGGTGGAGATCTGAGTAGAGACCTGAAGCCTGGAAGATAATTGCCGCATAGAGGACTCTCCCCATATGTTAATATCCACCTTGTCCCATCTTGAAGGAAGTTGACCCCCTAGTGAAGAGATTAGATTAGAGATGGAAAATTCCAAAGACATCCTGACAAGAAAGTGAGAAGCTCTTGTGGATG
>NW_007132461.1:0-894 GCF_000164805.1 Carlito syrichta | reverse complement strand
AAATCTTGACTATTATAAACAATGCTACTGTGAATATGGGTATTTAGTTATCTCTCCCAAGATCTTGATTTCAATTCTAGTGGATATACACCCAGAAATAGGTTTGCTGGATCATGTAGTACTTTTTATTTTTTTCTGAGGAATTTTCATAATGTTTTTCTTTAATAACTGTATCTTTTTCAATTTTTACCAACAGTGTGCATGTGTTCTGTTTTTTCACATCCTTGACAACAGTTGGTATCTTTTGACTTGTTGATAATAGTCATCCTTTAATGGTGTATTTTTGTGTCAATTAATATGAAGGAGGATATTAATGACTGACTGGCTGGAGGATTATCTAGAGAACAGGTAAAGTATTATTCCTGGATGTGTCTGTGAGGATGTTTCCGAAGGAGAGTAACCTGTGACTCATGGGATTGAGTGGGGACGATCTATCATCCAAACAGCTGGTGGTTGGATACAAAAAGGCAGCTTGTCTCTCCTGGAGCTGTGACATGCTCTTCTTCTCTTGACCTTGGACATCGGAACTCCAGGCTTTCTAGCTTTTGTTCTCCAGGACTTTATTCCATGGCCTACAGGTTCTCAGACCTTTGACATTGAACTAAGATTTACACCGGCAGCTTTCCATGTTCTGAGGCCTTCACACTTGGACTGAGCCATAATACCAGCATCCCACTTCTCCAGCGTGTAGACAGCTTGTCCTGGGGTTTCTCAGTCTCCACAGTCACATGAGCCAGTTTCTCTAATATGTCTCCTCTCATATAGCTATCTCTATCTCTATCTCTACCTATCTATATCTCTAACTATATCTATTTCCTAATGGTTCTTTCTTTCTGGAAAGCCCTAATCTCGTTAGTCTTATAGTAAGTAATTTAACAGTTGTTTGCATATATT
>NW_007132460.1:0-4132 GCF_000164805.1 Carlito syrichta | reverse complement strand
GTACATGCCTACCTCCAAGACTACTGTTCCAAAGTTGACAGAATTCCACAGCTTCATCCTCCTAGGCTTGGCCAGGCCTAGCCAAGTAGCTAATCTAGGGAAAGGGCCGATGACTCAGTTCATTGCTAACTGCGCTTTTATACTATTCTGTTTTGTATAGAAAGTGAGGTTAACACTTGTTTTCTTCATAGATTGCTTCAGATGCTGATAGGATTATGGTGGAGATCATATCATTCTGGAAGGAATTATTGAAATTCTTGGATTTTGAATGAATTATGCAGTGGAAAGGTGGAGTGGGAGAAAGGGCCCTGTTATTGGCAGTTTCCATTCTAAGTACAAAGTCTCTATTTCAGACAAACCTAGACACATTATATTAATATATCTAATTATCTTCCAATATCTGAGAGACACTATCTTGCTTTAGAGATGAGACTCAGGGAGTTTGGATCATAGTCCAAGACTATAAGGTTAGTTCATGCTGGGGATGGACAGAAACCCTAGACCATCAAGTAAACATATAAGGTAGGGAAATTGGTGAAGGAGTAATTAGGTTGGACTGAGAAAAGGAGAGTCCTGTGCTTATTTAAAATTGTATTTTTTCTTTTTTTGTCTGAATTATGTTCATCAAAGGAACATTCAAATTTGCTACAATTTTCATACCTACAGGAAAAAGGGATTGAGTTCATACCACATTTTCAATAGCATGTTCTGTAGTATCCTTATTTCTTAATGTAATTGTGTGCATACTATTGTTTGTTACTCCCCTTTTTCTGCTCTCCGTATTTCCACTGCTGTCCCTCCCATTAGTATTTTATTTAAAGGTGTTTTTCCCCAGCATTGTTATTTATTTAATTATGTATCTAGATACAAAGAGAATTGTCCCAGCTTTATTTAGGTATGATTAATGTAAAAATTGTGTATATTTAAGTATAGAACTTGATTATATGGTATGCACTGTGAAATTATTATCACTATCAAGCTAGTTAAATACTCATCACATCACATAGTTAATCCCCCATTTTTGTGGCAAGAACACCTAAAACTACTTTCTAAGCCGATTTCAAGACTATAACATTTTACTAAACTATAGTCATCATGCTGTACATTAGATTTCTAGAACTTTTTCACATAACTGAAATTTTGTACCTTTTGACTAATATATCACTGTTACACTCGTTCCCCAGCCAGTGGAAACCGCCATCTACTTTTATTTCAATGAATTTGGCTTTTCTAGATTTGACATATAAGTAAGATCATGTAATATTTCCCTTTTATGTCTGACATAACATCCTTCATGCTCATCCATGTTGATGAAAATGACAGAATTTCCCTTTTTAAAACTTTATGAAGACTGAGTGGTATTCTATTGTTTATATATATTTTCTTTATCCTATGTTCAGCCACAACTGTTAGTTTTTTTAAAATCTTGACTATTACAAACAATGCTACTGTGAATATGGGTATTTAGTTATCTCTCCAAGATCTTGATTTCAATTCTAGTGGATATACACCCAGAAGTAGGTTTGCTGGATCATATAGTACTTTTATTTTTCTCTGAGGAATTTTCATAATGTTTTTCTTTAATAACTGTATATTTTTCAATTTTTACCAACAGTGTGCATGTGTTCTGTTTTTTTACATCCTTGACAACAGTTGGTATCTTTTGACTTGTTGATAATAGTCATCCTTTAATGGTGTATTTTTGTGTCAATTAATATGAAGGAGGATATTAATGACTGACTGGCTGGAGGATTATCTAGAGAACAGGTAAAGTATTATTCCTGGATGTGTCTGTGAGGATGTTTCCGAAGGAGAGTAACCTGTGACTCATGGGATTGAGTGGGGACGATCTATCATCCAAACAGCTGGTGGTTGGATACAAAAAGGCAGCTTGTCTCTCCTGGAGCTGTGACATGCTCTTCTTCTCTTGACCTTGGACATCGGAACTCCAGGCTTTCTAGCTTTTGTTCTCCAGGACTTTATTCCATGGCCTACAGGTTCTCAGACCTTTGACATTGAACTAAGATTTACACCGGCAGCTTTCCATGTTCTGAGGCCTTCACACTTGGACTGAGCCATAATACCAGCATCCCACTTCTCCAGCGTGTAGACAGCTTGTCCTGGGGTTTCTCAGTCTCCACAGTCACATGAGCCAGTTTCTCTAATATGTCTCCTCTCATATAGCTATCTCTATCTCTATCTCTACCTATCTATATCTCTAGCTATATCTATTTCCTAATGGTTCTTTCTTTCTGGAAAGCCCTAATATAGTTAGTCTTATAGTAAGTAATTTAACAGTTGTTTGCATATATTTTCAATTTACTTTTAAACTATCAGGATATATGTCTTGTTTTAGTCAGTATTTTTAGTCAGTCACTTAACTGTAAGTCTCTAAGATCTCTATATGCATATTTCATCTGCTGCTCCCAACTCTGGCATATTAGCCTCTGGTGAGCCTCTGCCACATTTTACTTTCCTTCTGTCCTACAGTGGACACTCAGATAGCCATTGGTCACCACCACCATACATAATGATCCCTTATGGTCCTGTGTGAGGAATTTCCTACAACGTGTACCAATAAAGCAGAAGAGTATCTTATTTAAACCTAATTTTACTGAACACTGCCAGATTGTTCTTTCTTAAGAAAGAATGCATCATTTACTTTCCAATAATAGAGGCTGTAGAGGTATTCTATGTGCACATTCCTCACAAACACGTGGAATGGCTCAGTATTCCAATGTTTGAAGGTGGTTATGGGAGTAGGTCCCTGATCCAGTGTTTTCTAATTTCTGACAGTGTCTCTCTTTCTGTGTCAGTTTGCAGTATGGTTATGAAAGTCAGTCCCTGATGTTCATTCCAAAATATGTCTTCACCTTTTCATCACATGTTAGCTTATCTTCTAATAAATCTCTTTGTGTCTAAACTATTCGAGTGTTCTCTGTTTCTCTTCCTAAAAATCAGAAGAAGAAACACAAGAACAATATCATATTCAGCTTTATACTTTCCCCTGATCCTTGGTCCTATGAGCACAAAGGTGGGAGCAACAAACCCTGGACACTACTAAAGGAGGAAAAAAAGGAGGAATAAGGGACACATAACTACACACTGGGTACCAGGTCCCCTACTGGGGAAGAGTGGACTCACTAGAAAGCCCAAACCTCACCTGCTCACAATTTTGCTTATGTAATGAATCCTCCCAAGTACCCTACAACTCTAAAATAAAGTAAACTTTGTACATTTTAACTTACAATGTCTTATCTTTTTAACTATTGTGTAAAAATTAATTTAGATTTCCTTTATAAAATATTTTATGTTATTTTTGTTAATGCTATAGACATAAAATATTTAATTGGAAACCCAGAAAAAAAAAAGAAGAGATGAAAGTCAAAATAAATTACATACATGTTACACATTGATATGCCTGAATGCTGTAATTAAACTCTGTTTTACTAATGTGTAATATCAAGTGCTGGGAACCAACTAACTGGTGAGACGTTAAGGAAGCATAAATTTAAACCACAGGATGAGTACTTGAGAGTCCTGATGCTTAAACCTCCTGTTACTGGTTTCCTCTGTCCTGGTAACCACTGAATGAGGAATCACCTCAATGCCTCTTCCCAGTCTGGGATCACAGATGACAGAGTTATTTCTCCATGGACTTTGTCTGAGATTCAAGAATATATTGAATAGGAGACTTAACTTTATATGTGGTGAAGTATGGTGGAAAGATTGACAAGAAATGGTAAAAAGAACAAAGCATGTAAAGGTGCTATGTGAGTGCCTATGGTGGAACTGGACAGAAAATATGCTAGACTTTCTAGGAGACAAAATTTCCATTTATTTATTTATTTATTTATTTATTTATTTATTTATTTATTGTGAGAGTCTTATTCTGTCACCCAGGCTGGAAGGCAGTGGCATCATTATAGATCACTGCAGTATGACATTTCTGGGTTAAGGCAATCCTTCTGCCTCTGTCTCGCTAATAGCTGGCATTATGAGTGCATGCCATGAAACTTGGCTAATATGCTTTATGTTTTTAGCTATGCTGCTTAGGGTGGTCTTGAACTCCAGGTTTCAAGCAATCCTCCTGCCTCAGTCTTCCAATTGCTGGCATGAGCTTCTGACCCTG
>NW_007132459.1:0-2651 GCF_000164805.1 Carlito syrichta | reverse complement strand
CTTAATAACTGTATCTTTTTCAATTTTTACCAACAGTGTGCATGTGTTCTGTTTTTTCACATCCTTGACAACAGTTGGTATCTTTTGACTTGTTGATAATAGTCATACTTTAATGGTGTATTTTTGTGTCAATTAATATGAAGGAGGATATTAATGACTGACTGGCTGGAGGATTATCTAGAGAACAGGTAAAGTATTATTCCTGGATGTGTCTGTGAGGATGTTTCCAAAGGAGAGTAGCTTGTGACTCATGGGATTGAGTGGGGACGATCTATCATCCAAACAGCTGGTGGTTGGATACAAAAAGGCAACTTGTCTCTCCTGGAGCTGTGACATGCTCTTCTTCTCTTGACCTTGGACAACGAAACTCCAGGCTTTCTAGCTTTTGTTCTCCAGGACTTTATTCCATGGCCTACAGGTTCTCAGACCTTTGACATTGAACTAAGATTTACACCAGCAGCTTCCCATGTTCTGAGGCCTTCACACTTGGACTGAGCCATAATACCAGCATCCCACTTCTCCAGCGTGTAGACAGCTTGTCCTGGGGTTTCTCAGTCTCCACAGTCACATGAGCCAGTTTCTCTAATATGTCTCCTCTCATATAGCTATCTCTATCTCTATCTCTACCTATCTATATCTCTAGCTATATCTATTTCCTAATGGTTCTTTCTTTCTGGAAAGCCCTAATGTAATTAGTCTTATAGTAAGTAATTTAACAGTTGTTTGCATATATTTTCAATTTACTTTTAAACTATCAGGATATATGTCTTGTTTTAGTCAGTATTTTTAGTCAGTCACTTAACTGTAAGTCTCTAAGATCTCTATATGCATATTTCATCTGCTGCTCCCAACTCTGGCATATTAGCCTCTGGTGAGCCTCTGCCACATTTTACTTTCCTTCTGTCCTACAGTGGACACTCAGATAGCCATTGGTCACCACCACCATACATAATGATCCCTTATGGTCCTGTGTGAGGAATTTCCTACAACGTGTACCAATAAAGCAGAAGAGTATCTTATTTAAACCTAATTTTACTGAACACTGCCAGATTGTTCTTTCTTAAGAAAGAATGCATCATTTACTTTCCAATAATAGAGGCTGTAGAGGTATTCTATGTGCACATTCCTCACAAACACGTGGAATGGCTCAGTATTCCAATGTTTGAAGGTGGTTATGGGAGTAGGTCCCTGATCCAGTGTTTTCTAATTTCTGACAGTGTCTCTCTTTCTGTGTCAGTTTGCAGTATGGTTATGAAAGTCAGTCCCTGATGTTCATTCCAAAATATGTCTTCACCTTTTCATCACATGTTAGCTTATCTTCTAATAAATCTCTTTGTGTCTAAACTATTCGAGTGTTCTCTGTTTCTCTTCCTAAAAATCAGAAGAAGAAACACAAGAACAATATCATATTCAGCTTTATACTTTCCCCTGATCCTTGGTCCTATGAGCACAAAGGTGGGAGCAACAAACCCTGGACACTACTAAAGGAGGAAAAAAAGGAGGAATAAGGGACACATAACTACACACTGGGTACCAGGTCCCCTACTGGGGAAGAGTGGACTCACTAGAAGCCCAAACCTCACCTGCTCACAATTTTGCTTATGTAATGAATCCTCCCAAGTACCCCACAACTCTAAAATAAAGTAAACTTTGTACATTTTAACTTACAATGTCTTATCTTTTTAACTATTGTGTAAAAATTAATTTAGATTTCCTTTATAAAATATTTTATGTTATTTTTGTTAATGCTATAGACATAAAATATTTAATTGGAAACCCAGAAAAAAAAAAGAAGAGATGAAAGTCAAAATAAATTACATACATGTTACACATTGATATGCCTGAATGCTGTAATTAAACTCTGTTTTACTAATGTGTAATATCAAGTGCTGGGAACCAACTAACTGGTGAGACGTTAAGGAAGCATAAATTTAAACCACAGGATGAGTACTTGAGAGTCCTGACGCTTAAACCTCCTGTGACTGGTTTCATCTGTCCTGGTAACCACTGAATGAGGAATCACCTCAATGCCTCTTCCCAGCCTGGGATCACAGATGACAGAGTTATTTCTCCATGGACTTTGTCTGAGATTCAAGAATATATTGAATAGGAGACTTAACTTTATATGTGGTGAAGTATGGTGGAAAGATTGACAAGAAATGGCAAAAAGAACAAAGCATGTGAAGGTATCATGTGAGTGCCTATGGTGGAATTGGACAGAAAATATGCTAGACTTTCTAGGAGACAAAATTTCCATTTATTTATTTATTTATTTATTTATTTATTTATTTATTTATTGTGAGAGTCTTATTCTGTCACCCAGGCTGGAAGGCAGTGGCATCATTATAGAACACTGCAGTATGACATTTCTGGGTTAAGGCAATCCTTCTGCCTCTGTCTCGCTAATAGCTGGCATTATGAGTGCATGCCATGAAACTTGGCTAATATGCTTTATGTTTTTAGCTATGCTGCTTAGGGTGGTCTTGAACTCCAGGTTTCAAGCAATCCTCCTGCCTCAGTCTTCCAATTGCTGGCATGAGCTTCTGACCATGGCCCAATATTTTTCTTTTTTTAAATATTTTTAAAAAATTTCCTGAGCCTGTCTCCCTCATCTGTCAGACCTTAAGGAAAAATTATTGATGGCTGCAATG
>NW_007132458.1:0-3689 GCF_000164805.1 Carlito syrichta | reverse complement strand
TTTCTGCTCTCCGTATTTCCACTGCTGTCCCTCCCATTAGTATTTATTTAAAGGTGTTTTTCCCCAGCATTGTTATTTATTTAATTATGTATCTAGATACAAAGAGAATTGTCCCAGCTTTATTTAGGTATGATTGATGTAAAAATTGTGTATGTTTAAGTATAGAACTTGATTATATGGTATGCACTGTGAAATTATTATCACTATCAAGCTAGTTAAATACTCATCACATCACATAGTTAATCCCCTATTTTTGTGGCAAGAACACCTAAAACTACTTTCTAAGCAGATTTCAAGACTATAACATATTACTAAACTATAGTCATCATGCTGTACATTAGATTTCTAGAACTTTTTCACATAACTGAAATTTTGTACCTTTTGACTAATATATCACTGTTACACTCGTTCCCCAGCCAGTGGAAACCGCCATCTACTTTTATTTCAATGAATTTGGCTTTTCTAGATTTGACATATAAGTAAGATCATGTAATATTTCCCTTTTATGTCTGACATAACATCCTTCATGCTCATCCATGTTGATGAAAATGACAGAATTTCCCTTTTTAAAACTTTATGAAGACTGAGTGGTATTCCATTGTTTATATATATTTTCTTTATCCTGTGTTCAGCCACAACCGTTAGTTTTTTTAAAATCTTGACTATTATAAACAATGCTACTGTGAATATGGGTATTTAGTTATCTCTCCAAGATCTTGATTTCAATTCTAGTGAATATACACCCAGAAATAGGTTTGCTGGATCATGTATTACTTTTATTTTTTTCTAATGAATTTTCATAATGTTTTTCTTTAATAACTGTATCTTTTTCTATTTTTACCAACAGTGTGCATGTGTTCTGTTTTTTCACATCCTTGACAACAGTTGGTATCTTTTGACTTGTTGATAATAGTCATACTTTAATGGCGTATTTTTGTGTCAATTAATATGAAGGAGGATATTAATGACTGACTGGCTGGAGGATTATCTATAGAACAGGTAAAGTATTATTCCTGGATGTGTCTGTGAGGATGTTTCCAAAGGAGAGTAGCTTGTGACTCATGGGATTGAGTGGGGACGATCTATCATCCAAACAGCTGGTGGTTGGATACAAAAAGGCAACTTGTCTCTCCTGGAGCTGCGACATGCTCTTCTTCTCTTGACCTTGGACATCGGAACTCCATGCTTTCTAGCTTTTGTTCTCCGCGACTTTATTCCATGGCCTACAGGTTCTCAGACCTTTGACAGTGAACTAAGATTTACACCAGCAGCTTCCCATGTTCTGAGGCCTTCACACTTGGACTGAGCCATAATACCAGCATCCCACTTCCCCAGCGTGCAGACAGCCTGTCCTGGGGTTTCTCAGTCTCCACAGTCACATGAGCCAGTTTCTCTAATATGTCTCCTCTCATATAGCTATCTCTATCTCTATCTCTACCTATCTATATCTCTAGCTATATCTATTTCCTAATGGTTCTTTCTTTCTGGAAAGCCCTAATATAGTTAGTCTTATAGTAAGTAATTTAACAGTTGTTTGCATATATTTTCAATTTACTTTTAAACTATCAGGATATATGTCTTGTTTTAGTCAGTATTTTTAGTCAGTCACTTAACTGTAAGTCTCTAAGATCTCTATATGCATATTTCATCTGCTGCTCCCAACTCTGGCATATTAGCCTCTGGTGAGCCTCTGCCACATTTTACTTTCCTTCTGTCCTACAGTGGACACTCAGATAGCCATTGGTCACCACCACCATACATAATGATCCCTTATGGTCCTGTGTGAGGAATTTCCTACAACGTGTACCAATAAAGCAGAAGAGTATCTTATTTAAACCTAATTTTACTGAACACTGCCAGATTGTTCTTTCTTAAGAAAGAATGCATCATTTACTTTCCAATAATAGAGGCTGTAGAGGTATTCTATGTGCACATTCCTCACAAACACGTGGAATGGCTCAGTATTCCAATGTTTGAAGGTGGTTATGGGAGTAGGTCCCTGATCCAGTGTTTTCTAATTTCTGACAGTGTCTCTCTTTCTGTGTCAGTTTGCAGTATGGTTATGAAAGTCAGTCCCTGATGTTCATTCCAAAATATGTCTTCACCTTTTCATCACATGTTAGCTTATCTTCTAATAAATCTCTTTGTGTCTAAACTATTCGAGTGTTCTCTGTTTCTCTTCCTAAAAATCAGAAGAAGAAACACAAGAACAATATCATATTCAGCTTTATACTTTCCCCTGATCCTTGGTCCTATGAGCACAAAGGTGGGAGCAACAAACCCTGGACACTACTAAAGGAGGAAAAAAAGGAGGAATAAGGGACACATAACTACACACTGGGTACCAGGTCCCCTACTGGGGAAGAGTGGACTCACTAGAAGCCCAAACCTCACCTGCTCACAATTTTGCTTATGTAATGAATCCTCCCAAGTACCCCACAACTCTAAAATAAAGTAAACTTTGTACATTTTAACTTACAATGTCTTATCTTTTTAACTATTGTGTAAAAATTAATTTAGATTTCCTTTATAAAATATTTTATGTTATTTTTGTTAATGCTATAGACATAAAATATTTAATTGGAAACCCAGAAAAAAAAAAGAAGAGATGAAAGTCAAAATAAATTACATACATGTTACACATTGATATGCCTGAATGCTGTAATTAAACTCTGTTTTACTAATGTGTAATATCAAGTGCTGGGAACCAACTAACTGGTGAGACGTTAAGGAAGCATAAATTTAAACCACAGGATGAGTACTTGAGAGTCCTGATGCTTAAACCTCCTGTGACTGGTTTCATCTGTCCTGGTAACCACTGAATGAGGAATCACCTCAATGCCTCTTCCCAGTCTGGGATCACAGATGACAGAGTTATTTCTCCATGGACTTTGTCTGAGATTCAAGAATATATTGAATAGGAGACTTAACTTTATATGTGGTGAAGTATGGTGGAAAGATTGACAAGAAATGGTAAAAAGAACAAAGCATGTGAAGGTGTTATGTGAGTGCCTATGGTGGAACTGGATAGAAAATATGCTAGACTTTCTAGGAGACAAAATTTCCATTTATTTATTTATTTATTTATTTATTTATTTATTTATTTATTGTGAGAGTCTTATTCTGTCACCCAGGCTGGAAGGCAGTGGCATCATTATAGATCACTGCAGTATGACATTTCTGGGTTAAGGCAATCCTTCTCCCTCTGTCTCGCTAATAGCTGGCATTATGAGTGCATGCCATGAAACTTGGCTAATATGCTTTATGTTTTTAGCTATGCTGCTTAGGGTGGTCTTGAACTCCAGGTTTCAAGCAATCCTCCTGCCTCAGTCTTCCAATTGCTGGCATGAGCTTCTGGCCATGGCCCAATATTTTTCTTTTTTTAAATATTTTTAAAAAATTTCCTGAGCCTGTCTCCCTCATCTGTCAGACCTTAAGGAAAAATTATTGATGGCTGCAATGTGACAGCTTCTTTGGTCATCTCTTCACCAATTGTCCCATTCCTTCCCAAAGGAAATTCTCCCAATTTCTGAAAGTCAGCAATGTGAGAAATTTAAACACAGCAATCATGCCAGAATCCTGGCACTTAACTGTACCAGGCTACACAGGTAGATGGTTGATTTCACCATGTCTGGGCCATCATTGCCTCTGGAGTCACCCCCACCCTTCTTCCAAGACTGAGATTGCCT
>NW_007132457.1:0-4251 GCF_000164805.1 Carlito syrichta | reverse complement strand
TGACAAAAAGTAGCATACAACCAAAATATCTGTTAACTGGGGACTGAATAAAAAACAAGGTCAGAGATCTTATGCAGCCATTAAAATATAAGGCAGCTCTTCACAGTCTGACATGGAATGCTTTCTAGGGTATATTGATTGTTTAAGACACTCTGGGAAGCACAATGTTTATATTATTGCTGCCAGTTTTGTTGAGAAAAATAAACAGCTAGACAATACCCATCTAGATTTGTCTTTCCATCGAATAATTCAGGAAGGATACACAGGAAACTGGGAATGGTGGCTGGCTCTGGCAGGAAGAACCTGCAGGCCAGGGCAGGAGAGAAAGAGAGCCATTCGCCTAAGCACAGTTCTGTAGTTTTTGAGCTTTCTACCCTGTGCATATTATCTATTCAAAAATACAAATGAAAAATTTACATAGAAATTTGTAATGTGTTCTGTGTGTATGTAAATGTTTATAAAAAAGTAGTAGAAGAAAACCAGATAAATTAGCAGTGTTATCCATGAGTGGCCAAATGGTAATAATTCTATCTTCATGCCTATTTTTCCTATGGTTCCACATTTTCGAAAATGAGAATGAATTATTTTTCCTGTTATAAAAAAGTACTAAATAAGCTACTACCATGAACAGATACGTAGTATGGAAGAGTGGGAAAAGCAAGAACTTGATCAGAATCACAGAACCCAAAACCCTTTAAATGACACAGCTGAGATGTAAACTACTTATTAGCTGTGTGCACCTGGGTAATCATCAACTTTTCTTAAGTTTCAGTTTCCACGGGTGGGAAATGGTGATAGTGACGGTGGCAATTCAAGACTGTTAAAGAGGTTAAAGGGAATGATTTATATAAGGCACGTAACTCAACACCCTAGTAGATACTCGATATTGGATAGATATGTTAGTTGCAGTACCTCATAATGTGTGAGACTTACTAAATGAGAAATATAGAATCCTGTATATATATGAAGATAATTATAAATATAGCGTGCATGTGCATATATATGAGTGCAGAAAAAAATATAATAATTTCGATATTAACAAAATGAAAAGAGCCATATCTGAGTAGAATGAATTGGCAACTTTAACGACCACTATTTGGGGGGGGGGTTCAAATTAACGAAATGGTCTGAGGAAAAATATAAAAATGTTCATGTTCTTTAAGTCAACAATTTCATTTCTAGAAATCTATCTTACAGCAACACAAAATTGTGCAAGAATGCACACACAAGCATGGTCATCACGGTATGTCCGTAACAGCAAATAATTAGAAATAACACAAATGTCTGTCTGTGAATAGGAATTTCGTTAGATAAATAATAGTATATGCTTCCAACTGAATGTTATACACTAGTGAAATAAAATTGGACGTATATTTTGATATTGTAAGATGTCCACAATATTAAGTAAAGAAAAGTAGGGATTATGAAACAGCCCTATGCTATGATTTATATTTTTTAATTTAAAAATGTGATATTAGGCTGGGCTCACACCTGTAATCCCAGCACCTTGGAAGGCCATGGGTGGAAGGACTGCCTGAGGTCAGGCATTTGAGACCAGTTTTGGAAATATAATATAATAAGACCCCATCTCTACAAATATCAAAAAAAATAATAACCAGGTGTGGTGGCACATGTCTGTAGTCCTAGCTACTTGATAGGCTGAGGCGAGAGACTCACTTAAGCCAGGAGTCTGAGGTTGCAATAAACTATGACTGTGTCACTGCACTCCAGGCTCGGCAACAGAGACTCTGTCTCTGTTTTTTTGAATGTGATATTAGTGAATGATTAGAAAAATTCTAGGGGAAAATGTTTACAATTATTAGTAGTGATAATTTCTGAGTATGTTTGTGTTATGGAAGAAGACTTTAATTTTCTGTCATAGTTTTCTAAAGCATTTGCATTTTAACTGTGAGTACAGATTATCTATTTAACTAGAATGTGTATGTGTGCATGTGTGTGTGTGTGTGTATTCACATATAAGAGGCATGATCAAGGTTTCTAAAATTGCTGTAGGAGGCCAAGGAAGATAACGACTACAAACGATTTACTTGATCACGTTAGTAAAAGTAATTTTAGTGGAGTGGTGGGGACAAATACCAGATTGCAGGGGCTTAAGCGGAGAGTAGGAGGTAAAAAAGCAGAGACAGCAGAAGTAGGCAAATCTCTTTAGGAAGTTTGGTTGTGAAATGGAAGAGAGAGAAAACTAGCTTGAGAGGGATGTATCATCAATGGAGGTCATTATTGAGTAGGCATCCGGCCAATTTTAAATGCTTGTGGGAAGAAATCTGGAGATGGTGACCGAAGCTATAGGGGCAAGAGAGGATAACTGACAGAGCAGGAGCCCAAAGAAGTTTTTAATCTATGTGTTTTAGTGCCGAAATGGAGAGAATTAATTTAGGAAACGAAGGATATTATTTGCCTCTTGAGTAACAAAGGAAGAAGGAAAGAGTGGGTACATAAAAGAGTATATTAACTAGTGTGAGAGTAGAAAGCTGAGGTGGTTTGACTTTATTTTTATTATTTTATTACTATTATTATTGTTATTATTATTAACTTCCTAAATTATAAACAGCTTTGTTATCTGAAGTTCCTAAAGTAGATCAAATAAATAAAGCTATAATGATCTAAAAGTTGTATTTCTATGACAGTAACTATAATATAACTTTTGACTTTGCAAGTTTCGCATTGGTTAAACAGTACCATATTCCTATGTGAACAATGTCAACAAAACATAATTTTCAGAATAAAAAGCTAACAAAATGTTTCTCACACATTAAAAAGCTACCTATTCCATTACAAAATATTCAGAGCATTTATCCAAGTGGAATCCCTGTTTTCCCATGGCAATAACAGGTCGAGCTGATTAGCTGCTGTCTGCTTTAGACAGAAAGTGCGCTTGTGAGTTGGCCCCAGTTCCCCTATCATCAAGTCTGGGAAACATGTTAACATTTCCTTCTTGGTTCCTGTTGGTATCTGAGTTTGGGAACCCTGCTTATGAGATCATAAGACATCATTCAACTGTATCAATCCATGATACTAAATCAGGTCAATATTCCTAACGACATTCTAGACTCCGTAAACTCTTTCCCTTGACCTCTGCCCACTTCCAGGTCAGGCTATCTTAGCTCGTACTTCAGCTATTGAAATGCTGTTTTACCAGAACTTCCCGCTTCCATTCTGAATCTGTTCCTACCACCACTACCACCACCTCATCCCCTGAATTATAAGGCGACACACTGTTATACTCAGTAAGCACGCTTCTATTACAGTATTTACTTAACAGATAAAAACTGCATGTATTTCTGGTAGATAAAATGATATTTTGATATATGTATATGTTGTAGAATGGCTAAATCAAGTGAGTTAACATCTGTGTTGCCTCACAAGCTATCATGTATGGTGATAAGAACACTTAACATCTACAATTTTTTAAAACCAACTTTCGAGTGTCTAATGCATTGTTATTAACCTATAGTCGCCATCTTGTACAACAGATCTCTTGAAATTATTCATCCTGAAATTTTCTACCCTTTGACCAACGTCTTGCCAGTCAGTACCTGCCTCCACCCTCTGATAACCACCATTCTACTCTCTACTCCCACGTGTTCTTCTTTTTTAGATTCAATGTCAGTGAGATCATGTAGTATTTGTCTTTCTGTGCCTGCCTTATTTTACTTAACATAATGTCCTCTGGGTTCATTCATGTTGTTGCCGGTGGCAATATGGCCTCTATTTGAACGTTAAATCGTATTCTGTTGTGTATATATACCATATTCCCTTTGTGCATTCATCTATTGACAGGTTTGTTCCCTATCTTGTCTTTTGTGAATAATGCTGCAATAAACTTGGGAGTACTGATATCTCTCCAACAGATTGATTTCAATTCCTTTGGATATATACCCAGTAGTGGGGTAGCTGGATCACATGGTACTTTTGTTTTAAACTTTTTGAGGAACCTCCACACTGTTTTTCATAATGTCTGTGCTAATTTACATTCACACCAACAGTGTCTCAGTGTTCCCTTTTCTTCACATCCTCCCCAACACTTATCTTTCATCCTTTTGATAATAGCTATTTTATCAGATGTGGGATGATGTCTCATTCTGGTTTTAATTTGCACTTCTTTGAAAACTAGTGATGTTGAGCATTTTTTTTTCATGTGCCTCTTGGCCATTTGTATGTCTGTTTTGGGAAACATCTACTTAGGTCTTTTGCCCAATTTTAAATTAGGTTATTTCTTTTGTTGGAGTT
>NW_007132456.1:0-817 GCF_000164805.1 Carlito syrichta | reverse complement strand
CCATGTTTTAAGAAAAACCATAGGTGGCTTCATGGATAGTGATCTTCAGAAGCTGTTACATGTTTAGTTTAGATTAGTTTCATTCTTTGTTATTGTTGTTCGTTTGCAACTGGTTAATACCCCATGTACTAAGGCGCCTTCTAGACTCTGTAAAACAGAGATGAAGAAATGTCAATTGCTACTCTAGAAAGCCCGTGGAAAGTAAGACACAAACAATTTTTCCAAAATGGAGTTTCAAGTGAAGAGAAATTCAGTTTGCAGAATGACAAATTAAAAATGACCCAGGTTTAAAATTTTTTACACATTTCTTTGCAGCCATATTAATCTTTTTAAACTCCCATCAACAGAGTTTTTGTATCTATCTTTTCCAGAATTGTCTATCAGTCTCTCAGAAACCCCAAGCACAATGCTTACTTGCTTTTGATTTTTCATACCAGAAAAAGCGAATTGTTCATGTAAAACATTCTCTGTATAATAACAGTTAAATGGAAGACTTGGAGCCCAAATACTTCTTTGTAAATATCCAAGTTATTTAGGTTAATAAATATTGGGCTCCTAATTGTCTTATTTTTCTGTGCCTGATTTTAAATGCTTGGTGATAAAATGTATCAGATTAATCTGAGACATTGTTGTAGAGTACACAATCATGTCTTAGGTAGAGAAAATCCTAGGAGATTCAACGGAAATACACTTTGACAAATATAAATTGGTTTAAAATATAAGGGGAATGTGATTTCATATTTCCTTCAAATATATGGGGGAAACTTTTCTGTAAGGACTGCATACCTGTAACATTAAATCAAAATAAACTAGCAGA
>NW_007132455.1:0-2203 GCF_000164805.1 Carlito syrichta | reverse complement strand
TCTCACCATAAGTGGGCCCTGATTGCTAGTTACATTAGCACAAGGGTGGGATTGCCACTCGCTGGGCACTGCTGGGAAGGGAGGGATGGAGGAGAGTGGGAAGCATGTGGCAACACAAAGGGTACCTGGTCCACTACCAGGAGGAGTTAAGGCCAGTTAGAAGCCCAAACTTCACTTGGATGCAGCCTACTTATATAGTAAATTCTCACTTGTAAACCACAACTCTATAATAAATAAATAAATGTAATCTTAAAAAGAAAATTATCCTTTGTAATGTGTCTTGACACATCTTTGGTTTTTCTTAATTTTTCAGGGATTTTGAAGAAAAAATCTACTGTCCATCCTCTATATTATTTTGAGCCCTAGGATGTAGTTTCCCTGGATCTGGAAATTTGAGCTCAAGTAAAACAGCCAGTTAGAGTCTCATTGCTATTTAATTTCATGCTCCTCTTTCTAATCTCTGGATTTTTCTGGTATACAAGAGTAAAGCAAGAAAGATTTTAGATGGAATTTAAGGCAGAGCTTTTAACTGCCCTAGAGGTAAAATGTTGAGAGCAGCTTGTAAACAGGGGATGGTTATGTCTCCAGACTTTGAGTTTTTGTTGGGTCATCCTCAACACTCAAGAGCATTTCCAGATCTAAGACTCTCTAATTTTATTGGCAAAGTGTGTCTTATAGTTGGAGTTCCAAAATGTCATCCTTAAGAACTTTTAGGATAAACAAGTTCTTATAATTGCAAGCAAAAGAGAAACAAACCTAACAAGCAACTTTTTGCGTCAAAGATATTTTAATTGCTCAAGTTTAATAAATTAAGTTAAACATTGAGTAAAACTAAGAAATATTTATATACTATGGGTAAGGTTTTAAAGAAATACAACAAATATCTTTACTTACTAGCAGAAGAACATTACCAAAAAAAGAACATAAATGTTACCTTGTAGTCTTTGCTGTTCCCCCCACTGGATTCTATCCCTCTCCCTATCTCCTCAGAGATAATCAGTATCCTAAACTTTGTGTTTACCATTCCTATGATTTACTTCATAGTATTACTGAACGCGTTTATATCTCTAAAAACGTATTATTTACTTCTACATGCTTTTGACCTTTGTATAAATGGACGCATACTGGATATATTCTTCTACAACTTGTTTTTTTCACTTAATATTAGATTCTTGAGACTTGTTCCTTGCATGTGGTTGTGGTTTGTTCATTTACCTTGTTATTTAAGATCCCGTTGCATAATAATGCCATAGTTTGTCTGTATTACTCTTGATGTGCATTTGGGTTGCTGCTAGTTTTATGTTCTTACAAACAGTGCTGCTGGGAAGATTCTTATCTATCTTCCTGGAACATTGTGCAGAAATTTTTCTAGAATAAATCCTGGGAGTGGTATTGCTGGATCATATGCATACATATCTTTGACTTTGTCCAATAATACCAAATTGTTTACTAAAGAAGTTATAATAATTTAAACTTCTACCACCAATGCGTATTTCTATTGCTCAACGTCCTTGTTGATCTTGTCATATTTTTAACTTTTTCTAAATTAATGAGTATGAAATTGTATCATTGTGGTTTTAATTATTATTAATAGGATTTTAGTAACAGTAAAATAGCAATAATAATATGGTTCTAAATTCTCAGGGGAAGGTTTTTCCATCTTCTACTCAGTGCCAGGATATAAAACAAGAACTCCTTTGCAGTCCCATACATGATATGGATTTATTTCTAGTTCACTCTTTACACTGAGAATATAAGCTATTGTGTTAAGGGAGGTGGATAGTCTCCTCTAAAACTGCTGTAGCCTCACTAGTCCATGGAAATCAAAGCTCACATTGTCCTAAGAATGAAAAGTGAGCCAATGTAATATTTGGCCTGCAAAAAGTATATTTTACTTTTTTGCAAGTTCAAAGTGGATTTTGAGTTCTTTTAAAATTTTTCATGCAGAATTTTTCTTTGATTTTCATGTGAGCACAATCAGGCTACATGGCTCATCACACTGCCTGGAGTAGGATTCTAATTGCTTGACTTTGAAATTGATTCCCTTTTCAACCTATAGTTACTTTTAAGTGTATTTCATGGGATTGAGCCAGAGCAATCTGTAATTTGATGAGTTGGAGGATATATGTACCTTCTCAAATTACCCTCCTCAGATTCACAAACTAGAAAATTTTTAGTGAGATGGCTAATCCTACGCTTATTC
>NW_007132453.1:0-1217 GCF_000164805.1 Carlito syrichta | reverse complement strand
CAATGATAAATTATCTCCACAGGATGAAGCTGAACCCAGGGCAGAAACTGCTAGGTATCATATCAGTTCTCCTAACCCTGTGCCTTCCCTCCCACAGGCTACTCCCTTCGATGCTAAAGTCTTAAAGCTAAAAAATTTGCCTAACAATGCCGGAATGGCCCTATGACTCCTGTGTTTTCTCTTGGTATGCAGGCAGTAAGAGCTGAAGCAGAAAAAGAAGGAGATTTTAGTTTTACAGCTTGTTTCCCAATACAATTTTATCCCGGTGCTGATGGAGTGGATTGAGTTCACTGGGAACCCTTGCCATATAAATTGGTAAGAGTTATGAGAGGCAAGCTCAAAGTATGGTCCTCTTATACCTTATACAATTACTATTTTAGATCAATTTGCCTCTCGATGGATGACTCTCGCAGATTGGCAGCAATTAACCAAAAGCTGTTTGTCCGGAGGTGCTTATTTGCTGTGGAGAATCAAGTATGAGGATCAAGTTAAAATTCAAATGGACCAGAACTTAAATTGACCTGCTGGGTCATTCATTATTTCTCATGATATGCTCTCCAGGACTGGTATGTATACCCAAATGACCAATCAAATTTCTCTACCCAAAAATGTTTTGCTTCAGATAAATCATTGTGCTGTCACTGTGTGGAAAAAATTACCGACAGACACTGCTCAGACTTCTTCCTTATCCGATATAAAACAAAAAGCCAAGGAAAGTTATGAGGACTTTGTTTCCATACTCACTACGGCTGTTAATCAGTGTGCAGACGTAAACCCAGCTATCATGCAAGGGATGACTTTGGCCGCAACATTGAAGGGAGAAACCTTTTCACAGATCACTCAAGATATGCAGGGCGCAGGTAAACAAACAAACAAACAACAAAAAAATGTTTTAGTGCAATCATGTTATGTGTGTGGACAAATCGGGTACATTAGTAAAAATTGCCCCACTAACCTTAACGTTATCTCTTACTGCACCTCTTTCTAAGGTTTTCCTTTAAAAGTTGAGAATACTGAAATAAAGCCTGAACTTAGTTACACTTTTTCCTTTTCTTATAGAAATGCAGGGAACTCAAGCAATAATAAGCAAAAATATATAAGTAATATAAGTAAAATAAGTAATATAAGCAATATAAGCACTATATAAGCATGTAAGCTATATATATAAGCAATATATAAATAATATAAGTAATATAAGTAGTATATATAAGCAATAT
>NW_007132452.1:0-3100 GCF_000164805.1 Carlito syrichta | reverse complement strand
GTAGAAAACCAGATAAAGCAGATGTTTCCAGGCTTAGAACTCGAGGTCATATTGTGTTTCAACAAATCATTTTTATTTTGACTCTCTTAGTGATATTGTATGTCCTTTCCAGACTGAGAGATTAAGAAGAATGGGAAGAGTCAGGAAAGCTGGTGCTAAATGTTAATTAATTTAATACATGCATATTCTAAATGTGAAATCCTCACAGAGAGTGGCCCATGCAGTTAAAAAGTTCTATTGGGTCTCAGAATATCCAAATTGGCATTTATAAGGAAAGATTTCTGTTTTTTACATTATCCCATCTGAAGCAACATTCAATTATTATCATTTTAATTTGGAGTTTTGGACATAAGCCTGTGAAGTGTTTTGTAGATGAAGTTTGCAGCTGAATTACAAAGAAATGAGTTGCTAATGACTCCAAAAGGGTGTAACAGTTCCTCTTTTCTATTGTCAATCATCTTTAGCACAAACTTCTGTGGTTTGAGTGTCATAATGAGTACATTCTGACTGTGTAGAGAGCTTGAAGTTCTTGTGCTGGAATCTTCAATGAGAAGATGCCCATTTTGGGTGTTATAGCAAAAACTCTGGGCTTAGCAAACTTACAGTTGTCATATGGTACACACACACACACACCCCAACACATACACTCCTAAGGCACACACATGCACACTTACACCTCATACATACACCAAGACCAAGGGAAAGAAGAAGAACAATAACTACAAAGCAAACTATAAAACACATGATGACCCATATACAAGTTATGTTTTAAAAAATTCTCGACTGGGCACGATGCTCGTGTCAGTAATCCCAATTCTTTGGGAGGTGGAAAGCAGGAGGATTGCTTGAGCTCAGGCGTTTGAGACAAACCTAGGAAACATAGTGAGACCTTGTCTCTACAAAAAAATAAAACGATTAGCTGGGTGTTGTGGCATTCATCTATAGTCCTGCTACATGGAAGTCTGAAGAGGAAGGATTATTTGGGGCCCGGAGGTCTAGGCTGTGGTGAGCTGTGATCGTGCCACTGTGCTCCATCCAGCCTGGGTGACAGAGTGAGACTCTGATTCAAGGAATAAAAAATTCTTATTTTGCACATATTTATTTATTTATTTATTTTTTGAGTTGGAGCCTTACCCTGTCGCCCAGACTGGAGTGCAGTGGTCGCTCCCGGTCACCGCAGCCTCGACCTGCTGGGCTCTGGCAATCCTTCCACCTCAGCATTCCAAGTAGCTGGAACTACAGGTGCGCACTACCACACCCGGCTCATTTTGATTTATTGTAGAGATGAGGTCTCGCCTAATTGCCCAATTGGGTCTTGAACCCGTGGGCTCAGGCAGTCTATTCACCTCAGCCTCCCAAAGGTGCAGGATTACAGGCTAAGCCACCGAGCCCGGCTTGCATAAATTTATATATAACATTTAAAGAAATACTGCCTCCACTTTGGCTTTATGGTCATTACTGAAATTGTGATCCTGAAAAATGATAGTGTTTATTTGAAGATGCTACAATTAAAGGCATTTTTAAAATTATTTTGTTACTTTATTATAGAGATGTAGGGTACAAACCAGGATTAGATACACAAGTAATCTATTTGCAGGTGAAGTATGGTGCGTCTTCACTTCCCCTGGTTTAGGATCAGGTACTCTCTGTGTTGTTACATCCCCTCCCACCAGTGTCCCTTGATGGCAATGATCCATCCCTTGTGATACAATCACCTTTTAATATGCATGCTACAACTAAAGACTCTCTTCTCTTTCATTCATCTCCCCCTGCCCCACATTGTTTTCTTGTGGATTTGAAAAAAGCATTGTTTCCCCTTAGTCCACCAGCAATCGCTCTTTTTTTTTTTACAAGTCTTACTTCTTCCCTAATTATGGAACTGCAAATGATTGACTCTAGCTTTAAATTAAAGAAGCAGACAAACAATCTAGTGTAAAAAGCACAGTTCCAACTTCAGAAAAAAAAAATGAGTATGTGTTTAATTTCTCTTCAGACACAGAGCTGCACAGCCCTTGTGTAATGGAAGGGTGAGATAGACCAGCCCCCTCCACCTTGCTGTGGTGTAATTCAATTTAGCTTCATTAAATTACTGGAAGGCCAGTTACTTAAGCAGAATATTGATTTTCAGCCTGGCCCATGTTTAACAATTCTCCATAGGCAACAGCTAATTCTGCATTTGAATCTAACACCCTAATGAATTACAAGATGCTGCTTGATCACAGGTGACCACTCAGCCATCTTGGGCCATGCCTCTTGGCAGCCTCTCCTATACCCAGGGGCTGAGTTTACCTTAACTCTCTCCAGACTTGGGATCTCTTTGTTTCTGGGATCCCCCAGTGCAGCTGCTGTCTTTTTGCCAAGATAATTTGAAGGACTGGAAAAGTATCTTCTGTGGTATCATATTTTCAAGAAACTAACACCTCTTAGACTAAATAGATACTTATGGATAAAATTTTAGACTTGACTAACTTTTTTCATGCTTATGAGATCTAAAAGCATGGTGTGTCTTCAATAAAATTCAATGTGACTTTAAATAGGCCTTAGACTTCTATATTTTGGATGAAAAGTTTAGGTGAAAATCAAACATTGCTTGGATGCACAAGATGATATTTGTTGGTCGTGATGAACACGGTTTTTAAAATGTAAAAATCCAAGTATTTATTATATTGTATTTTTGGTGAACTGCTGTTTCAAAACAGATAAATCTTTTTTATAATATAGGAGTGAAAATACACAAGGTTTTTTTACCCTCCCAGTGTGGGAGAAGTTTACTAGTTAGAAGAACTTCAACAGAAGGCAAGTGGCATGATCTGTGCAGAGGTCAGTGATCACACAGCACAACAAAGAGGGGCCAGGATCTTGTGGCAAGTAGTCTCCCCAGAAGCTGGCTGTCCCTGCTCTCATTTCAGGAAGGGGTAATCCCTGGGTCAGTGGTTGCACCAGGAACTACCACATCACCCTTTATGGACTGCCTTGATCAAGAGGATTGGCATGCCTATGTCTGGGTTTGACCAGATTTTCCCCCAAATTCTACTGATCTTGCAGGGCTTGTGTTGGGGTTGGCAGGGCAGCCAAGGAGACTCTTGAGGGGACTGTGGGG
>NW_007132451.1:0-6355 GCF_000164805.1 Carlito syrichta | reverse complement strand
TACTTTTACTAGTGATTGTGGCTCTCGGCATCGGAGGTCACTTCCTGAGAGCATTCTTCATGGGAGACTCACATTTAGGTGTGCATCTGCATGTCTCTTTTGTGCTATTGAAAGCCACAGAAAGTTCTTTCCAAGCCATGTCCAGAAAAATGCATTGCTCATTAGCCTAAACCATAGCATTTGAGTTCCCGTCCTTTAATCATGCCCCAGTATATAGATCCCTCTGCTCCATAATAGATTAAAAGGCATAGTTTTCTTAGTTTTCCTGGATAGGTGACTTAGGACAAACTTCATTTTCTCAAAATACAACTTTTTCTATTTTTAATGTATGCAAATATTTATTTTATCCTTCAATTTATAAACCTGCTAAATTGGACTTATTTTCCTTGACCATTGAGGTCTAAACCAAGAATAGTAGCCGACCTATTCAACAGAAATTACAAGTGGAAAACCTGAGTCAACATTTCCAAATTTCGTGTTTGTTATATAATGGTATAACTCAAAGGCTTAGCTCTATCTTTCATGATACAAAACCCTGAAACAAAGAATAGAGTCTAATCCTTCTTTCTGGAAGGCATTTCTTGATTTATGTTTTATCCCCTTATCACTGGCAAGGAGAAGAATGGGAGGAAAGATTATAATGAGACCCATTTCCTTGTTGAAACAACAGAGGGCAAAGTGAGAAGAAACCTGGGAAGACAGAATATTCTGGAGGGAAACCCAGTCCTGTGAAGTCAGAGCTTGTCAGGCCAGCCTGTCAGGGGCAATTGGAAAGTGTGAGTGAGTAGCCTGAGAAGGTATGTGCTCTACTCATAGATGTCTTCGAGAACCAAAGGCCTCATCCATGCCAGTGACAGCAGGGATTCTGCCATCTGAAAAAAACAGAAAATGGAACCACAGCTATCATAGGCTTCCTGGGGCTCTCGCATTTTCTGGTCTTCCCATATTGTTCGTTAGGCATTATGAAGTTAATTTCCTTTCTTAACTGTGACTAGAATGTGATTGCTAATGATCTTCAACTTTCATCAGGAAACTGTGAAAAAAAACCAAAAACAAGCTGAAAGCCCCAGGCTGCCCTGGCCCAGCCCTCCCTGGGGGCCCTCCACTGTCTGCTTCTTCACCTGTCTTTGGTTGACTCCACCACCATCCCCCTTGATCACCTTGAAAAAAATGTTATGCACAATATTTAATAGATTCAGGACAGCTCCTTTCATATGTGCCTTGAAATTCTTCTTTCATTTTATGTATCAGTATATTTCCTTAAAAGCCATGTCAGCAGAAACGAACTAAAATTAGACAAAAAAAAAAACTAGTTTGCTGTTAATACCAAAGTAAGATTGTTATTTTGTTTCCATTCAGAAAACAGATATTATTTACTATATAAATATTTAGTTCATTTAGGAAAACATATTTTTATTTGTCATATGTTTTAATCTTTGTTTCTGTTTTTCTTTATGCCTCTGTGAAACATGTGTTGCTGTATTATGTATTTACAGGGCAGGCCCATATCAGTGCAATTGTGTTGATTTGTCAGTGTGTTTAGCTGTAATAGGACAAAAATCCCAGTAGACCAGAAAACTTACACTGCTCCAGGAAGATCTGCTAGAAGTTTTATTTTTTCAGATGTGCCCCCCAGTTCTCATCCCAGTTGTAGTTTGTGGCTGACACCTTACCACCATCGTTTCACTTCTCTGGGAACCCCATTGCTCTTGTCCAGACTCACTCTCTGACCTGTGCTACTCAGAAATTTTTGAGATGAAGTCATTGCTGGTTTGAGTTACTAGAGAGATATTAATTTGTCCAGCTGGGCTGGCTCAAGGTGGTCCCAGCGTTAGACCCTGATAGCCACCTTCATTGAGAAATCCAAGGGGAAGGAAGGAGTGTGGGGAAAGAAGCTAGGGGGTGAATGCTGCAGAAAAGGTGAATGCCAATGTGACCACCAAGAACGAGAGATAAACTCATTCGCCCAGCGATATCCTTGCAAAACTCACCCAGCGAGATCTTTTCTTTCAAACTAGGATTTTGACAAAAAAAGAAAAAAGAAAAAATCCTGGAAGATGGTTATTTTCAAATGGATAATTAAAAATATGTATATATTATGTTACTAAATATATGTTTCATGGGCCATGACTTTGAGATGTGTCAGGCATCCTCTTTGATAAAATAGAATAGCCTGCATCTGTATAGTCCCATTGTTCAGGGCTGGGAGTTCACCCACCCTTAAATCTGTGGAGCACTTTATACTTCACAAAGTGATTTCTGAGCAGAAATTTTCGAGAGCCTCCCAGTCATCCTGTAACCTAGAGCGGGGGACCCAGAGGAGGAGGATATGCAACCCCTCCCCGCCCCCAGGTTATAACATGCCTGTGACCCACATACTTTACAACATAACATTCAGATGTCGAAAAACATTTTTTGTTAACTCTATGAAATTTGATAGAACGTGAAATACGATAGTACATGAACTCAGTGACATAAATTGTAAAACAGAGCCCCAAGTTCTAGATGTAAAAAATGCAGCAGCTTTTCTGAGTGCTGAAAGCCCCAACAAAGACATGAGGGGTCTGGTGTGAAGGTCTGCCACCCCTGCCTCTTGGCCCTCCTCTCTTTCTCCAAAGCACTCCCCTGCCTAGGAGTGCCCATCTCCCCCAACTTAGCAAGCATGATGCTGCCTGTGAAAATCGAGGTTCCTATTGACCTTTTGGACACAGAATTCATAAAAGGCAACACGCTTGTTCATACTCACATCTGTTGTTCTCCAAGAGAGTCCCTGGGGCTCACAGCTGGCTGGCCTCACCTGGACTCATTACCCAGTGTTCAGGTGGGAGGACAGGGGGAGGTCGGAGATGGGGGAATCCTCGTTCCCCTGTCTCTGCACCCACAAGTTGAGAGCTCCTGGTGGCAGATCCAAGCTTGGTCTCCTCTGTTGGTCTCATTTCAGGGGCTGAGTTAACTTTTGCTGAAAAGCTGAAGATATTCATACTTTGTATCATTTATAAATTCAGATGAATGCAGAAGTTTGAGTGATAGTACAGATAAGAGTCTCTTGAGTGAAAGTGTAGGGACTTGTGATTAGGAGGGACAGTGTTTGGAGTGAGGGAAACCCATGACTGGGGGTCTCCTGCACTGGGATTTGATGCAGCCTGAGTTCCTTGTCCTCATGGGACTGGGCATGTGGTGCAGTCCAGCTAGCCCGTGTCAAAGTGACAACTGTGAATGTATAGGCGTGGCTTCACCTGTGCCTCGGTTTCCTCACCAGTGACAGGAGAGAGTTAAACTCTGGCAGCCTTTTCCACTCCAGTGGCCTCAAACTTATACCCTGTTGATGAGAGAAAACAGGGACTGTTGCCAGCACCAGAGCTGATGGATGCTTTGTTTCTGCCTTATTGCATTTAAGTGAGGTTAAAAAATACCATGAGAACAGGATATGATCATCATAGAACTTTAAAAATGTGTAGAAGATTATTTGAAACATCATGATTGCCCATGAACTCGCCTACTTTTGTTAAACATTTGATAAATGAAGCCTTGTTCGTCTATATTTTTAATATTGATGCTATTCTGTACACATGATTTTATGTGCTGTCTTTTTCACTTACTGTTCAGTCATAAGCTCTGTCCTATTTTGCATTAAAAAAACTTGGTGAACATCCTTGATAAATGGAAAATCCAGCAAATGGATTTAACATAATTTACTAAACTGATTGGATTTTTTGGCTTTTTTCTGTGCTATCAGATACAAACCAGTATTGAGCATCTCTGTATAGGAAGCTTACCCCATGTGTATGAGGCAGATTTCAGAAAAATAGAATTTCTGAATGATGGGATTTGGAAGAATTGCTTTCCAAAGAATTTGCTAGATTTTCTCTCACTGACAGCATGGGAGAAGGCAAGGCTTATATTCAATGAGGAGAATTTTTGTTTCCTTGCCTAATAAAAATAGCAGATACTTGAAAATAATATTTGTTGTTTAACTTAAAATCTTTTTGTTATTTATAATATCTGATATTTTTCAATATATGTGAATCATTTGTTTTTTTCTTTCAGGATTTGGTATGTATGCTTATATTTCATAATGTGTCACTTGTGAAATTATTCTAATTGGTAACTGGCATTAATAAATAAAGCTGCAAAAGTTCCCACTTGAAAAACCCACAGAAGAAAAAAATTTGGCAAAGAATTTTTTTTCTTTTCTTCCTGCTTTTTGTTTCCACTAAATCACTTCCATCTCTTTTGGTTTTGAAAAGGCATTAAGAATGCACCATCACCCTTGTATTTCTTCAGGCAGAAGAAAGAGAAACAATATTATCCAATTTTACCAAACAAATATTCCCGTTTTTCCACAAAAGATAGCCCAATCTTTACCATTTGCATATTAACATCGTTAACCACTTCATTGCCAAACCCTACTGAAATTATATTCTGAAATTCAGTGACTATTGAACACTATGTGCTCTATCACTTACAAATGGCGTCACACAGGAGCAAGCCTTAAACATTGAGCTCTGAAGATTGTTAAGACACTCCTGAGGATGCTTAAAAATAACGGTGTAAGTGGTATTTGTCAGGTGGTCAGTTAGAAGTATTAGTCTTCTGTAATAGAATTTGTGGTATTTGTTGGTTTTCTATAAAATGTCAAAATGGTTACAGGCTCTGAAAATCTTAATTTGACAATAAGTGTGTTTGCTGCTCCTGCTATCATCCACCGACACAAGATAAATATATTGGCCGGGCTCGGTGGCTCAGCCTACAATCCCAGCACTTTCGGAGGCCAAGAGGGATGGATTGCCTGAGGCCACGGGTTTGAGACCAGCTCGTAAAAGTTGGCGAGACCTCATCTCTACAAATAAAAATAGAAAATTAGCCAGCTGCAATAGTGCGTGCCTGTAGTTCTGATTACTTGGGAGGCTGAGGTAGAAGGATCGCTGGAGTCCAGCAGGTCATTGCTGAGGCGGCTGTGAGTGTGTCACTGCACTCCAGCCTGGGTGACAGACTGAGACTCTCACTCAAAAAATAAGGTAAATATATTTTCAGAGTAGAACTTTGAAAAAAGTTTCTCCCTACTTGCTGCCCAGACATTACTGTTCTCAGTTGTGAGTAAACATTGGTTTCAAACTGCATATTTTAGCTAATTAGTGAAATACACTGGCATTACCATTATTGCTCATTGTTCAGATTCATTATTTTTCTTGGATCAAGTAAGATATTTAAATAAGAAATGAAGATGTAATTATATTTGAATTGAGAATACAAATGACTTTTATTCTATAGGAGTAGCAGGGTTTCAGAAGACAATCCAGATGAACTCAACATTGCTTTAGTTCATGGTAGAAAACCAGATAAAGCAGATGTTTCCAGGCTTAGAACTCGATGTCATATTGTGTTTCAACAATCATTTTTATTTTGACTTCTTAGTTGATATTGTATGTCCTTTCCAGACTGAGAGATTAAGAAGAATGGGAAGAGTCAGGAAAGCTGGTGCTAAATGCTAATTAACTTAATACATACATATTCTAAATGTGAAATCCTCACAGAGAGTGGTCCATGCAGTTAAAAAGTCCTATTGGGTCTCAGAATATCCAAATTGGCATTTATAAGGAAAGATTTCTGTTTTTTACATTATCCCATCTGAAGCAACATTCAATTATTATCATTTTAATTTGGAGTTTTGGACATAAGCCTGTAAGTGTTTTGTAGATGAAGTTTGCAGCTGAATTACAAAGAAATGAGTTGCCAATGACTCCAAAAGGGTGTAACAGTCCTCTTTTCTATTGTCAATCATCTTTAGCACAAAATCTGTGGTTTGAGTGTCATAATGAGTACATTCTGACTGTGTAGAGAGCTTGAAGTTCTTGTGCTGGAATCTTCAATGAGAAGATGCCCATTTTGGGTGTTATAGCAAAAACTCTGGGCTTAGCAAACTTACAGTTGTCATATGGTACACACACACACACACCCCAACACATACACTCCTAAGGCACACACATGCACACTTACACCTCATACATACACCAAGACCAAGGGAAAGAAGAAGAACAATAACTACAAAGCAAACTATAAAACACATGATGACCCATATACAAGTTACGTTTTAAAAAATTCTCGACTGGGCACGATGCTCGTGTCAGTAATCCCAATTCTTTGGGAGGTGGAAAGCAGGAGGATTGCTTGAGCTCAGGTGTTTGAGACAAACCTAGGAAACATAGTGAGACCTTGTCTCTACAAAAAAATAAAACTATTAGCTGGGTGTTGTGGCATTCATCTATAGTCCTGCTACATGGAAGTCTGAAGAGGAAGGATTATTTGGGGCCCGGAGGTCTAGGCTGTGGTGAGCTGTGATCGTGCCACTGTGCTG
>NW_007132450.1:0-933 GCF_000164805.1 Carlito syrichta | reverse complement strand
AGATAGACAAATAGGACCTTATTAAACTGACAAGCTTCTGCAAAGCCAAAGAAACCATCAAGAGAGCAGGGAGACAGCCTACAGACTGGGAACAAGTATTTGCCAACTCTAGGTCTGACAAAGGCTTAACATCCTGAATCTACAAGGAACTGAAACATACTGAAAAGAAGAAAACAAACAACCCCATTATAAAATGGGCAAAAGACATGAACAGACACTTCACAAAAGAAGACATTCGAGCAGCCAACAAACACATGAAGAAATGCTCAACCTCACTAATCATCAGGGAGATGCAAATCAAAACCACACTGAGATATCACCTAACTCCAGTCAGAATGGCAATTATCAACAACTCAAAAAATAACAGCTGCTGGAGAGGGTGTGGTGAAAAGGGAACACTTCTACACTGTTGGTGGGAGTGTAAACTAGTGCAACTTCTGTGGAAAGCAGTGTGGCGATTCCTAAAAGCTCTAAAAATTGACCTTCCATATGACCCTGCAATCCCCCTACTGGGAATATACCCTGAAGAACACAAATCACTCTATAAAAAAGATACCTGCACACGTATGTTTATCGCAGCATTGTTCACAATAGCAAGAACCTGGAAACAACCATGCTGCCCATCAAAAGAGGACTGGATTAAAAAAATGTGGTACATATACACGATGGAATACTACGCAGCCATAAAAAAGAACAAAATCATGAATTTCACAGCAACCTGGATGGAACTAGAGTCTATAATACTGAGTAACCGCTCACAAAAACAAAAATCCGAATATCACATGTTCTCACTCATATAATGGACCTTGAACATCCAATGCAATACTATGAGAAAATGACGGATGGTACTGGGAAACTATGGGGGGGAGGGGGATGGGATTAACAGTAGCAAATATCTGTCAGGGGATGGGAAAACACTTCTTATCTACAGGG
>NW_007132449.1:0-819 GCF_000164805.1 Carlito syrichta | reverse complement strand
GGCAGAATCCAGCAATACAGATCTGATTATTCAGGAAAGATCTGTGGAGGACCCTTGGCCTGTTGGCCTAAACCCTGAGAATTGCATCCGAGGCCAACAAGTGTCTGAGGCCTGTATACCACCAGAAGCATAACCAGGAGGAAAGGGACAGAGGCAGGACAAATGAAAGGAAGAATGACTTTGAGGACAGAGACCCAGATACAGAGACTGGCTGGGCGGCCACTGCCACTGTCAGCCCAGACATCAAAGACCTGAGATAGGGGGTCAAGCTACTTCTTGTCAGTCCAGAAGCCACATTTCCTTGAAGAGACTTCAGGCCCAGACCTCAAAGACATGAGATAGGGGGTCAAGCTACTTCTTGTCAGTCCAGAGGCCAGGGCCCTTTACTCAGACTCAGGGAGCAGAGCTGTTGTTCAAGAGTCGGAGAGAAGGGCCCCCCTCAGAGCGAACAGGAAAGAGCTGCCACCCAGTATGCCCAGAGAACATCGCATCAGCCAAAGAGGGTTACTGTCTACCTTGAAATCGAATGGATTATTCCTGCTCGGTTTCAGAGTTGCTTGGGAAGCATGATTCTTTTTGCTTTTTCCAGTTTCTCTATTTTGGACCGGGAGTGTTTATCCTATGTCTGTACCATCATTCTGGTTTGCAAACAGATAACTTCTTGTCTAGTTTCACGAGCTCACAGAGGAATAATTTTGCCCCAGGATAATCCATACTCTGAGTCTAACCCATTCCTGATTTTGCTGTTATTAAGTAAGATTTGGATTTAGAGTTGATGCTGGAATGTGTTAAGACTTTTGGGAATGTTCACATGGGATG
>NW_007132448.1:0-4912 GCF_000164805.1 Carlito syrichta | reverse complement strand
CTCACCATCTGAGTGACTAACTCATTAGAAACCAAAACCTCACCATCACACAATATACCTGTGTACGAAACCTGCACATGTACCCCTTGGCTATAAAACAAAATAAAAATAGATGAATAGACAACAGAAAAAATAAAAGGGAGACCAAAGATGGGTTAGGGGAAGAAGGAAGGGAAAAGGAAGAAGGGGAAAGGTTCAGGCTGCAACCTTTAGTACAACTTGGCAGACAGTGCAGAATATGATTTAATAGGACTTGAAAAGAGACAATTCTCTCTTTTCTTTCTTCTCTCTCTTCTTTCCTCTCTCCTTCCTTCCCCTCCCCTCTCCCACTCCTCCCCACTCTGTTACTTAAAAGGCTCTTATAAAGAATCTCCTAAAGGGAGAAAACAAGAACCTTTGGGATCACTGACTGTTACTTCTGTCAATTGAGGTATGAAACATTTTCTAGTATTTCTAAAACAAGTTCAGACAACACTAACTTTATGAACATCATGGATTCATTGTACTACAAGGCTGAGTTGTGTAGTGCGCCACAACTTTGAAAGCTACTACAGATCTCGTCCCATTCTGTCAGATGAAAACCAAGAGAGGAGGATTGAAAACCTTTGCCGAATCCTTCCAAAGGACCTGGAAGGAAGTGTTTCAAGGGCCCCAATATATGGGGCCCTTCGAGATTTTGTCCCATCCTATCAGTCTAACATATCTCGTGTTTATTTTCCACTCTGCACACCATAGATTTCACACATTTAACTTTTCACTGTATTCTGTTCCATTTCATGACTCTATTCTTTGCACATGTAACGCCTGCTTCCTGATAGGGTTCCCTGCCAATATCTGTGCTTGTGGCTCTCAGCTCTACTTGCAGTTTAGAATCACCTGTTTTTTGTTTTACAAATTTTACTATGATTTTTTAAAATTTTAGATTCAGGAGTTACATGTGCATATTTATGTTGGATACATGGACATGATTGTGTTATGGTGGGGATTGGTCTCAAGTGGCCCATTCTTCAAATAGTGAACATTGTACCCCATAGATAATTTCTGAAACCAAATGCCCCTGCCCCGCTCCCCTGCTTATTGTTGTCCCAGGGTCTATTATTTCCATCTTTGTGGCCACTCGGCTCCCAATATCAGTGAGAGCATATGGTGTTTTGTTTCCTGTTTCTGAGTTATTTCACTTAGGATGATGTTCTCCTGGTTGATCCTTTATGCTGCAAAGGACATGATTTCATTCTTTTGTATGGCTGTGTAGTAGTCCATGGTGTGTAAATACCACCTTTTTCTTTATCCAGTCAATTGTTGGTGGGCGCTTAGGTTGGTTCCATGATTTTGCTTTTGTGAACAGTGCTGCAATCAACATATGAGTACATGTATCTTTTTAATATAATGATTCATGTTCCTTTAGGTAGATCCCTAGTAATGAGATTGTTGGGTTGAATGGTAATTCAACTATTACTTCTTTGGGAAATCCCCATACTGTTTTCTATACAGGTTGAACTGGTTCGCAACCCCACTAACAGCGTATGAGTGTTCCCTTTTCTCCACAACCGAGCCGGCATCTGTGTTCTTTGACTTTTTAGTAATAGTCATTCTGGCAGGTGTAAGATGATATCTCATTGTGGTTTTAATTTGCCTTTCTATGATGATTAGTGATGTTGAACTTTTATATATATATGTGTGTGTGTTTGTTGCCCATTTATATATATATGTGTGTATGTGTGTGTGTGTGTGTGTGTGTGTGGTGCCCGTTTCTAAGTCTTCTTTTGAGAAGTGTCTATCAGTGTCCTTTGCCAACTTTTAGCAGTGCTGTTTGTGTGTTTGTTTTAATTTTGCTTTTTTAAAGGTCAATAGTTTTGGTCTGGGCTTTATATGTATCTTCCACCTCTCTCTGTGTACATTGTATATGATAGGTGATGTTTTGTCCTTCCACTCCTTCCCTTCCCTCTTCTGAGTCTCCAGTGTCCATATAACCATTCTCTATGTCTTTGTGGAGCCTTGGTTTAACAACACTTATAAGTGAGAACATGTGGTGTTTGATTTTCTGTTCCTGCGTTAGTTCACTTGGGATGATATTCTCCAATTCCAAACAAGTAGCTACAAAAGACATTACTTCATCCTTTTTGGTGGTTAAATAGTATTCCATAGTGTATAAATACCACATTTTTATTATCCACTGATCGGTTGATGGACATGCAGTTGATTCCACATCTTCATCATTGTGAATTGTGCTGCGACCAACATGCGGGTGTAGGTGTCTTTTTTATATCACGATCTCTGTTCCTTTGGGTAGAAACCTTGGCATCGGATCCTTGGATGAAATGGTAGGTCTACTTTCAGTTCTTTGAGAAATCTTCATGCTGATTTCCATAGAGACCGTACTAATTTACACTCCCACCAACAGTGTAGAAGTGTTCCCTTTTCTCTGCATCCATGCCAGCATCTACTGTTTTTTGATTTTTTAATAATGTCCATTCTGACTGGTATAAGGTAGTAGCTCACTGAGGTTTTGATTTGCATTTTCCTGACGATTAGGGATGTTGGGCAGTTTTTCATGTTTCTTGGCTGTTTGTATGTCTTCTTTTGAGCGATGTCTGTTCTTGTCGTTTGTCCACTTTTTAAATGGGGTTATTTACTTTCTTCTGTCTGATTTGCTTAAGCTCTTTGTAGATTCTGGATATCAGTCCTTTGCCAGATGTATAGTTTGCAAATACCTTTTCCCATTCAGTAGGTTGCCTATTTCTTCTGTTGATTATATCTTTTGCTGTGCAGAAGCTTTTTAGTTTAATTAAGTCCCACTTGTTTATTTTTGTTTTAGTTGCATTTGCTTTGGGGGCTTTAGCCATATATTCTTTGTCTAGGCTGATATCCAGAAGAGTTTTTCCTAGGTTTTCTTCTAGGAATTTTAGGGTTTGGGGTCTGACATTTAAGTCTTTCATTCCTCTTGAGTTGAGGTTTGTATATGGGGAGAGGTGGGGGTCAAGTTTCATTTTTCTGCACGTAGCTATCCAATTTTCCCAGCACCATTTGTTGAGTAGGGTGTTCTTTCCCCGGCATATGGTTTTGCCTGCTTTGCTGAGGATCAGTTGGTCGTAGGTATTTGGGTGTATTGCTGGGTTCTCTCTTCTGTTCCATTGGTCCATGTGTCTGCTCCTGTACCAGTACCATGCTGTTGTGGTTACTACAGCCTCGTAGGATAATTTGAAGTCAGGCAATGTGATGTCTGCCGCTTTGTTGTTTTTGCTTAGGCTTGCTTTGCCTATTCTTGCTCTTTTCTGGTTCCATATGAATCTTGTGATTGTTATTTTTCTAATTCTGTGACAAATGACGTTGTAGTTTGGTAGGGATTGCATTGAATCTGTAGACTACTTTGGGTAATATGGTCGTTTTATAATGTTGATTCTTCCAATCCACGAGCATGGGAAGTTTCTCCATTTGCTTGTGTCTTCTACAATTTCTTTCATCAGAGTGTTGTGGTTCTCCTTGTGGAGATCTTTCACCTCCTTGGTTAAATATCTTCCTAGGAATTTTAGCTTTTTGGCTGCTATTGTATGAGAGAGGACCCCCAAAACCCAGAGTTTATTTATAAAAATTGCATATTTACTCATACGTGTTTAAACTTCAGTCACCTTCTAAGTACTCTCCATTTGATGCAATACAACTATCGAGATGCTTTTGCCACCGCTCAAAACACTGTTTGAACTTGTCAGTTTGGATGCCTTTTAGTGCTTCTGCCATTTTTGGTTTCACCTCTTCCACATCGGCAAAATGTTTCCCTCTGTGGACTTTTTTCATCCAGGGAAACAAACAAACAAAATAAGTTGCTCGAGGTGACATCAGGTGAATAGGGAGGGTGGAGGACGGGGATCATGCCATTTTTGGTCAAAAACTACTAAACACTCAGCATGGTGCAGACAGGTGTGCCCCTAAATTACCCATCGTGAAATGGGCAAATGCAATGAATGACTCTCCAAAAAAACAAAAAATTCACAGAAGCCAAACGCGGCCTCGCACAACGGTGCTATCTGGGACACTGATGCCGATGGGTTCCCAGAACACTCTCCTAGTGGGAAAAGCCTGTACTATAAGGGGCCTGCCTTCCAAAAAATGATTTCCAGGTTTATGAGTCCCACATAGGAAATGGAATTGAGTCCTTGATTTGTTTCTTGGTATGTTCACTATTGGTGTATATCAGTGCTACTGATTTTGTGTGTGTTGATTCTGTATCCTGAAACTTTACCAAATTCATTTATCAAGTCCAGGAATCTTTGGGAGGCATCTTTAGGATTCTGTAGCTATAAGATCATGCTGCTGGCATACAGAGATGGTTTGATTTCTTCTCCTCCAATTTATATACCCTGTATTTATTAGTCTTGCCTGATTGCTCTGGCTGGGATCTCCAGTACTATGTTGAATGGCAGTGGTGAGAGTGAGCATTTTTCCAGTTGTCTTGTTCCAGTCGTCTTGTTCCAGTTCTGAGCCGAAATGTATTCAACTTTTCTCCATTTAGGATGATATTGGCTGTGGTTTTGTCATATACAGCTTTTATTACTTTGAGGAATGTTCCCGCTGTGCCTAGTTTGCTGAGGCTTTTTTAAAAAATCATGAATCGATGCTGGATTTTACCAAATGCTTTTTCTACATCTATTGAAATTATCATATAGTTTTTGTTTTACATTCTGTTTCTGTAGTGGACATGTTTATTGGCTTGCGTATGTTGAACCACCCTTTCATCCCCGGAATGAAACCCGCTTGTTTGTAGGGTGTTACTTTTTTTATGTGCTGTTGAATCTGATTTGCTAATATTTTGTTGAGGAATTTGTGTCTGTGTTCATAAAGGATATTGGTCTCTCGTTTTCGTTTTCGTCATGTCTTCCTGGCTTTGGAGTCAATGATACTGGCCTCATAGAAGGAG
>NW_007132447.1:0-736 GCF_000164805.1 Carlito syrichta | reverse complement strand
GGCTGTGGTTTTGTCATATACAGCTTTTATTACTTTGAGGAATGTTCCCGCTGTGCCTAGTTTGCTGAGGCTTTTTTAAAAAATCATGAATCGATGCTGGATTTTTACCAAATGCTTTTAATACATCTATTGAAATGGTCATATAGTTTTTGTTTTACATTCTGTTTCTGTAGTGGACATGTTTATTGGCTTGCGTATGTTGAACCACCCTTTCATCCCCGGAATGAAACCCGCTTGTTTGTAGGGTGTTACTTTTTTTATGTGCTGTTGAATCTGATTTGCTAATATTTTGTTGAGGAATTTGTGTCTGTGTTCATAAAGGATATTGGTCTCTCGTTTTCGTTTTCGTCATGTCTTCCTGGCTTTGGAGTCAATGATACTGGCCTCATAGAAGGAGTGAGGGAGGACCTCCTCCTATTCAATCTTGTGGAATAACATCATTAAAATTCGTAGCAGTTCTTCCTTGAGGGTCTGGTAGAATTCAGCTGTGAGTTCATCAGGTCCTGGACTTTTTCTGGTTGTTGTTGGGAGACTTCCAATTACAATTTCCATCAAAGCTGGGCTCAGTGGCTCAGCCTGTAATCCCATGCCTTGGGAGGCTGAGGTGAGTGGATTGCCTGAGCCCGCGGGTTCGAGACCCGCCTGGGCAACTTGGCGAGACCTCATCTCTACAATAAATCAAAAACTAACTGTACGTGGTAGCACGCCTGTAGTTCCAGCTACTGGAAGGTCGAGG
>NW_007132446.1:0-1013 GCF_000164805.1 Carlito syrichta | reverse complement strand
GTGAGAGGTACGAGTCCAGTTTCATCCTTCTGCATATGGCTAGCCAGCTTTCCCAGTCGGCTTATATATTTAATAGGGTGTCCTTTCCCCTTTTTTTACTTTTGTTGACTTTGCTGAAGGTCAGCTGGCAGTATGTACCTTTATTTCTGTGTTCTCTATTCTGCTCGTTATTGGTCTATTCAGCGTTTCTATTTCTTCCTGGTTCAGTCTTGGAATGCTGTAAGTTTCCAAGAATTTATCCATTTCCCCTAGGTTTTCCAGTTTGTTGCTGTAGCAGTCTTCATAGTAGTCTCTGATGATCTTTTGCATTTCTGTGGTACTGATTGTTATGTCACCTCTGTCTTTTCTAATTGTATTTCTTTGAGTCTTGTCTCTTTTCTGTATTGGTTAGTACAGCTAGCAGTCTGTCACTTTTGTTTATCCTTTTGAAGAACCAACCTTTTGATTCATTGTTCCTTTGTATCTTTTTTTGGTCTGAATCTCATTTAGTTCTTCTCTGATCTTTGTCATGCATTTCCTTCTGCTGGCCTTGGATTTATATTGTTCTTATTTTTCTAGTTCCTCCAGGAGGAAGTTTAAGCTGTTGATTTCAGATCTTTCTATCTTTTTGATGTAGGCATTTAATGGTATAAACTTTCCTTTCAGCACTGATTTTGCTGCATTCCAGAGATTTTGGCATGTTGTGTATCTATTTTCTTTTGTTTCAATGAATTTTTTGATTTCTGCCTTAATTTTTTTTTCTACCCAAGGGGCATTCAAGAACAAGTCGTCCAGGTTCCACGTAGTACTGTAGTTTTGAGAGTTCCTTTCAGTGTCGATCTCACTGTATTCCAGTGTGGTCTGAGAAGATTCTTGGTATTTTTAAAATATTTTTTAATTTATTGAGACTTGTTTTTATGGCCCAAACTGTGGTCAATTTTGGAGAATGCTCCCTGTGGAGATGAGAAAAGTATATACTCTCCAGTTGTTGGGTGCAATGTTCTAAGTGGTACATTTGGTCTATAGTCCAGTCT
>NW_007132445.1:0-532 GCF_000164805.1 Carlito syrichta | reverse complement strand
CGTTCTCCACGATTCACCAAGCGTGCTACACGCCTTAATTTCCAAACATACCTCCCAGAATGGCAGCCTGCTAAAACTTATCACCTATAACTTTTACCTTTCTACCCAAGAAGTGTTTTTCTTATGAGGCACATCTTCCTATTGCAGCCTGCCTGCTAATGGGTCAGGCATCTGCAGCTTAGTATACCAAACAGCATATATCAGTATCCTAGCTTATATTCAAACCCACCAAGTCCCTTTATTAGCCCCAGCCTCTTCATCTCTAACCAGCCCTAAAAGAGTCATCAAAATCATACCCTGTTAACAGGACTAGGCATTTCAATCGCTAAGGCACTGGGGGGCAGGCATCACTGCATCCACCACATATTACCGACAGATATCTACAGTCCTCTCTGACCCCATAAGGAGAGAGAGAGAGAGATATACCTATAACCAGTCTCCAAAGGCAAACTCATTGGCTTCCATAACCAGTCTCCAGAGACAAATAAACTCATAGTACTTCAAAACAGTAGAGCACTTGACCTATTAACTG
>NW_007132444.1:0-824 GCF_000164805.1 Carlito syrichta | reverse complement strand
GATAAGCATTGGTTCTCAGGAAGTAAGGGGCAGATGAGATGTAAATGAGAGAAAAGCCCCCAGAAAAGATAAGATAAAACACACACACACACACACACACACACACACACACACACACACACACACCCCTAACACCTGGTAACCCACTCCGGGCCCACTCTCATTTTCTAGAGAGCTTTGTTGCTTCATAGACTCCTTCTCTCACTCATCCTTTTTTGTCCACGTTCCTTAATCTCGGGGACAAGAACCCGAGGTTGCTGGTTTAAGCTGACAGTGGAGTTCAAAACTCCTGCAACAGTCTCATGTGTGCCAAATGTCTGGGGTTATTCCTGGGTGTGGGGCAGAGGGAGTTCTACTACACCAGGTCATTTGTGTAGAAAGGGGGTAGCAGGTCAAGGCTCTAGTCCAAGGGACAGGTGCGCCAGAAGCCTGGGGATGTTTCAGGATATAGAGTGTGCTATTGCACTCAGGGAGGGAGGGGAAACTCAGGCCCCTACTCTGGATACGTGGGTGCACCTGCTGCCTGAAAGTATATCCTGGTGAGGAGCAGAGTGACTGCCATAAGGAGAAAGTCTTTGCAGGGTGGAGGGGGGCAGCTCAGGCTGCTAATCAAGTGTGCAGGTGCACCGAATGGCTGGGAGTGAAGTGGAGGGAGTGCACTATACCGAGATCCCTGGAGTGTGGGCACGGGGTAGCTCAGACTGCTGATCCTCATGGGTGGGGGCTCCAGATGCCCTAAATACGTCGACAAGCAGGGGGACAGAGTAGATGCTTGGTGTCACACAGGTCATTACAGGGAGAGGCAGGGGTAGTTCACGCAGCTG
>NW_007132443.1:0-4969 GCF_000164805.1 Carlito syrichta | reverse complement strand
TTGCCGTTCTGAGGAATACCTGTCTTCCTTGTTGAACTGGAGCTCACTGAGTGATCTTTCTGCACAATTTTGCTGTGTTCAGGCGGCTGAGGCACACTGAAAGCCTCTAATCTGTCATCCTGGGGGAAAATGGGTTTTCAATGTAGATTTATCAGAACCTACTCCCAGGCAAGACTCGAATGTAATGGCTCTGGAGCAGGGCTTGGCCTCAGAATTGTTATTAAAACTCTTCAAGTGGCTATAAGGTGTACACACAACTAAGGATCACTTAGGCCAGTTGTTCTCAAACCTGAGCGTGCATCAGAACCAGCTGGTGGACATCTTAAAATACAAATTGCTGGGCCCCACTTTTGAGATTCGACTTCAGCCTATACAGGGTGGGGCTTGAAAATCTGCCTTTTAACCGGGCTCGGAGACTCAGCCTGTAATCCCGCGCCTTTGGGAGGCTGAGGAGAGTGGATTGCCTGAGCCCGCGGGCTCGAGACCCGCCTGGGCAGGAGAGACCTCATCTCTACAATAAATCAAAAAATTAGCTGGGCGTGGTAGCACGCGCCTGTAATTCCGGCTACTCAGAAGGCTGAGGCGGAAGGATCGCCGGAGCCCAGCAGGTCGAGGCTGCGGTGGCCGGGAGCGGCCACTGCACTCCAGTCTGGGCGACAAACTGAGACTCCAACTCAAAAAAAAGAAAAGAAAAATCTGCATTTTAACAAAGTCCTAGTCGACCCTGATGCATCTCATCCAGAAAGCACATTTTGAGACTCACTGTGCTAGAATACACAGTCTCTGAGCTGGTTGCACACCTTAATTAACTTGGAGGCTTTTTAGAGAATACTGTCTCCAGGGCACCATCCTCAGAGATTTTTCCCAATAGTCTAAAAGATGGGTCCAGAAACGAATTCCATTGTCATAGCTCGGCACTCTTTCTTCTGGGATCCAAAATCACCTTGCATTAACTTTCATTACAGCACCCATGACACTGCTGGAATCCCTTTATTTGTCAGTCTCCCTCCACCCTGGTGCTACAACGCACACAAGGTTTCATGAAGGCAGACACTTTGTCTTTTTCTGTATCTACCTAACTCTCTGTTCCATGGTGTGAACTCAGAATGTTTGCAGTGGACTTATTGAATGAGGTACAGATTGCTTTGGGGAGCTGAGTGATCGCCAACATTTGGAAGAAGATTGACTCCTGGGAACTAAAACTCCCCTCTCCAAATGGTACAGAGCGAGCAACTTCATATCATCCGGAAGGACTCGAGGGCAGCAGACTTTCTGAGAAACACAATGCTTTGCTATCAAAGGATTTATGTGGACTGCAGGCTGAGGATGGTCATTTAGGGTATGAGGAGATGCTGGTGGTAAACTGCAGTTGAATGAACCATTCCCAGGGCATCATAGTGAGCCTTCTCCACTGGGTTCATCACTAGATGAGCACATCTCATGGATTTAAGGACCAAAATGAACTGATAGCTCCCAAATCCGTGTATTGAACCATGATCTCCTGACTTGTGTAGCCATCTAATAGGCTGCTCACTATCTTCACTCGAATGACTGACAGACTTTGTCTATGGAAGCATGCTTGAAACATAACCCTGGACTTTTCTCTCCTGCTTTCACTACGGACTTTTGACAGTCGATTCCTTACCCGGTTGCAAGTGTGAAATGTTTTAAATGTTAATTGGATCGTGTCACTCACATCCAAAAGCACTTTCCAGTGGCTTTCCACTACACTTATAATATCATCTCAACTTGCTACCTTAGATTGCAAGACACATCTTGATCTGAACTACATCACTGTAGTTTCACACTGTGGCCACAGATCAAATGTCACACCATCAGACTGGCCTTTTCGTTTTCTTCTTATTTAAGGTAGCACTCTCACTCCCTACAGTTACTCTTTATCACAGAACCCTGTTTACATTCCTCGTAGCATTTGCTGTGATCTGAAAGTGGTGCGCACATGCACACACACACCCCTCAGCCCCACCAGATGTCTTGAGATCGTGCATCCTGTCCACCACACCTCAACGGACTAACCAGAGACCTGCAAACACTGCTATCACTGGTAGTTGCCCTAATTTTATTCAACTACAAACTAGACTTTGTTAATATATCTGATATTTGTACGCCTTGCAAATGTAAAATTATTTAGCAAATTCCATTCAGTCTACAAACTTCTTGGCCAAAATAAAAAGAAAATATCTTACCTGCTAAATGTGCACACCTTGTACACAACTCTGATAAAATGATGGTGAATTGTTTCCCTATGATGGAGGCGATCCCAATGAAAGGCTGGGGTCACTTCTCAGTTTTCTCGAAACATGCAGATGCATTGAATGAGACTGCTGACTGCACAGAAATGGAAGTAGATAGCTTCCTAAGATATAGGTCTACAAGATGGCTGTCATTGTTGCCAGTCATAGAAAAGTTCCTAAAGCGTTGGCCTGCCCTGGAATCGTATTTTCCAGATGTGAGAAAAGAAGAATGTTGTTCTCTTATTTGGAAATACATTGGAGAATGAAAGGATAAAGCATTACGTAAGACAGAATTTGTTATCCCGCTTCTCCAAGGATACCTGGAGATCTTTGAAGAGACCTTAAGGATCCAAAGATAAACAAAGTTGGACACTGGTTAAACTGATAAGGACAGATTTCAATCAGCGATACACTGCTGCAATAGAAAAGAAGGTCCAGTATGAACTTAGCACAACTTTGCTTTTGTACAGAGGTGATTGGGCCTTTCAAATGGAAAATGAGAGAGCGGGGAGGGGAATAGCAGCAGCTTGAGTAGAGTAAGGGAAGTGAGAGATGACAAAGAAAAGTATGAGGAGGTTGGTCCATGTGAACCTCATCTGAGTTTGCAAACTGGTGTCTTTTAAAGTTGGGCTCCTACCTTCCCACAGAGACTGGAATACAGGAGCCCTCTCTTCAGGTGTTGGCTGAAAACCAGAACAGTAAATTCTTTTTGGCATCCCAAAAGTTTTCTCAGGCATGCACTTTAAGGGCAGAGGGGAGGATTAGGGTCATCCATCCGATCGAATCGGCCTTGAGCTGCTAGAAAATGTGTTAGTGCTCGTTCAAGTCTTTATAGGTCAAATTCAGGCCTAGTTCAGAAGAAGCCTCAGAGGAGTCTTCCTAGAGCTTGGTCAAGGAGGGAATCTTTTTCAAGCCTAAGAGAGGATCAGCGGAACTGCACCTGAGTTCTTTGATATTCTATGTAGATTGTGACAAAAACTCACATGGCAACATATGATTTTTTTAAAAAGAAAGACTGCTTGAGCAACCGAGAAGAAATAATTACCAGCAAAAGGCAGCCAAGTTAAAAAGGATGTTCTCGATTTCTTTACAAAGTTGTACCTTCTTTAAAAGCCAACTTCAATTTCACAAACGTAACTCTCATTTTCCCCAAGAAGCAGAAATTTAATATGTGATGACATCCCACGTGCTTGAGAGTGTTTAAAAATTACGGGCATTTTGCACAAGGACAGTCTATAGGAAGAACCCATAGATGCAAAGGACCAGAATGGCTGACAAAACAAGCCTAGAGCTAGAGGTACCAGATGGATATTTTTGGAGGCCTGAAAATCAATTAAACAAAAAACAATCTGAAGTCTACTGTCACTAGTAAGCAAAATACATGCTCAGATGCTTTAGCTGAAAGGATATTTCACTCTATGACATCCCGTAAGGCTGATGCCATGACTCGACAAGATCAGAGCTGCAAGCCAAAGTGATGATAAGTTGATTGTATGCAGTTTTACTAGTACATTTTACAAATAGGATGTTCTCAAGGCTGCAGGCAATTCAGAGAAGCATGATGTAAAAAGAAAACAGAAAGCTAAAAATTGAAATGGGACTGAAGGAGACTTGCCACTGGTATTTTTCAAATTAAATATTGGTAGTATCAGTCTAGTTAGTCCTGTTGCATGTGTGTTCCTATTTTTAGAAGTGTTACACTTCTGTGTGCCAATAATAATAATAATAATAATAGAGTAGTGACAAACCTAGCAAGAGAGTGTTCAACTGCAGGATGAAAGCAAAGGGTAAATACATAGCCAACAAAAGTTAAAAATACAATAGCACTTTAAAATAAATTGCCCTATCACAGGACAGAAAGAAGCGTTATAAAAGTATCATTATATTTTTCACACAAATTACTTAGTCACATTATTAATTGCTCCTACAGGCCACTGTTGATGAGCCCTCAGTGTAGTTTTCTTTGAACGATATCATTTATGCAACAGAAAGCAATAAGCATGTAATTACATACAAACCACTATTTTTATATTTGATGATAAAGTAATGACATATAGGAGTACTCCTAATCACGCTTTGTTATCTCTTATGGTTATCTCCTATCCAAGGTTGAAACTCTAAAGAAGTTGGTCACCCTAACCTTCATTTTCTGATTTGTAAAATTTCTAAAAACTTGTCTTCTCATTTCAGGAGACAAGCTTCACAAGCAAATCTATGAATCTGAATTGCGAAATTGGAACCATCCTTTAATTTCTTTCTGAAGTTTTATTAATATTTCATGACCCAAACTGGTTAGTTCTTTATTATACTATAGATATTCCTCAAAACCCTGATAATACTTCCTCAGCTTGTCTTCATTTACTCTGTGAATACCGGGACTAAGTATTTTTGAACTTTCCATCGGGCACACGCACGATGGTATGAAACCAAAAGCATGCTGACCGATTAATTTGTACGGCATGGAAGACAGGAAATTGTACAGATTTGAACCACCAACATAACAAAGCGTGACTGTCATTCTTTGGAAAGTGTAGGTTTAGCAATTTCAGCTTGTAGATCTAACTCTTTGAGGATCGTTTTCACCCAACATTGACATCGCTTGCAAACAGAGACCATTCTGGGTGGAGAGAGGGCTGTTGTGTGTGAATGTGGAGTGGAGATTCAATTGCGACTCTACTCTCTGTGAGATGGGTGACACTGGGCTCATTATTTCA
>NW_007132442.1:0-5367 GCF_000164805.1 Carlito syrichta | reverse complement strand
AAGACCAGACAAGTCCTAGGGAAAGAACGGTCCAGGTAGAGCAGTGTGTGCGAAGACCACGGGATGAAAATAAGTTCGTTTTTAGAGGAAGCAGAGAGATTACACACATTTAGCCTTCACTAGCACGAGATGTTTCTGTCACTGCTGAATCCTCTCCACAACTCTAAAGGCTAGGTGCTGCCAGTATAATCAGCATCATTTAACAGATGAGGAACGCAAGACAGAGTGTGTTTAAGCTTCCTGGTGAAGGTCACACAGCCCAAGGTGGATCATCGGATGAAAGCCCATGTTTGGATCCACAGCCAACAAACGACCCTGTCTGGCCTTAGGCACCTCCCATGTGGGTGATGAGGGAAGGCAGGCCAGGGAAGGGTCATGATGGGCCCATAATCACAGAGCAAGTGAGTGGAGATGTTGGGAGCAAACCCCAGGGCTCTGCCTGGCATTCCAGTCCCCGCGGTTTGGAAGTGAAGGCCTACTCACTCCTACCCTAAATGCTCACTGAGCCTCCTGTTCTGCTAAATCCTGTGTCTGGCACCAGAGATGAGGTGTGAGGTTGACCGGGTCTCGTGTTGGAAATGAAGTGATTCGTCCAGCATTACCCTAATTGTGTGGTTAATGCGTCTCCCTGCTAAACCCCGGTCTTTCCCAATCCAAGTCCCCCACACTGGGGGTTTTCACTGTCTGGTGACACGCCCATCTCCCCTGCTGCACCGTGAGCTCTTTGATGGCGGGGAGCAGGCTTGTCTCAGCCAGTCCCCAGCCTGACACTCATTGGACACTCAGGGAACAGCTTTTGAAGAGATTTCCAGGTAGTCTGCCACTGACAGACGCCTCACCGGGGGAAATGAAGTTGGATAGGCATATTCGTAGGGACATTGATTGCGTTGACAAAAAGTAGCATACAACCAAAATATCTGTTAACTGGGGACTGATTAAAAAAACAAGGTCAGAGATCTTATGCAGCCATTAAAATATAAGGCAGCTCTTCACAGTCTGACATGGAATGCTTTCTAGGGTATATTGTTAGTTTAAGATACTCCGGGAAGCACAATGCTTATATTACTGCTGCCAGTTGTGTTGAGAAAAATAAACAGCTAGACAATACCCATCTAGATTTGTCTTTCCATTGAATAATTCAGGAAGGATACACATGAAACTGGGAACAGTGGCTCGCTCTGGCAGGAAGGACCTGCAGGCCAGGGCAGGAGAGAAAGAGAGCCATTCGCCTAAGCACAATTCTGTACTTTTTGAGCTTTCTACCCTGTGCATATTATCCATTCAAAAATACAAAAGAAAAACTCGATGAGGTATTATAAACCACTCCTTCCTAAAAGGGGATCACTAGGAGGATTTTCATCTCAGAAATATAAGCTGTCCCGTTTCTTACAGATTCTTACACTGCTCAAAAACTGATGCAGAATACTGTAGTTTTTCATAGCACTGTAAAATGGGCCAGGTGCAGTTCCCCTAGTTATGACATCTGTTCTATCCCCCCAGAGAGTCAGAAGGTTCATGGTTTTACATTTAACATGAAAGTTGAGACAAGTATGCAAACTTGGTTGTCTCTTGATTCTGGATGTCTCCTTTTGGTATTTTGTTTATCTTAAAATCTTAAAATTGGAGATATCAAACTACTGTTGGCATCAATGACTCTCATGATGCATTAAAGAACCATAAGAAAGAGAAAACAATGAAAGTGAAAAGCCAGTGTATTGAGGAACAGTAGCAACGATGTCATTTACGCTAAGGGTGAAGTGGCGACTTGTTGTAAAGCACTGAATCCTTTGTGAATAACCGGACACCCAACTGCTCTGGCTGCCATAAGGCAGGCCAAGCCCACAGTCAGTGAGCACTGTGCATGTTTCTCAGATGTCACTGCAATGGTAGGCCCACCTACCAGGGGTCCTCATGACATCTCAGGATGTCACTGAAAATTTAAGTCATCTCTTTAATTGCCTCTCCTGGGTATTGTTGTGTTTACCTATTATTGGGAAGAGCATTATTTCCATTTTGAAAACTGCTATGGTTGCTGTGTTGATATCAACTGCACACTCATGCCCTTTGCTGAGCCCAAGGCAAGGCCTTTTGGCAAACCTCTGCATAGGCAGACTGAAGGGACCCCTTGGGTTTAGACTCAGTTCCTGCATCCTCGCCCCTCCCCATCTGGGGGCATGAATCTGTTGGCTTCCTCTGTAAATGAGGCTTCCAGGGTTTCTCACACAAATGCTCTGTAATTGACTCAGAATCGTGTGGAAACACAGTGAATTGAGCCCCGCGTCCCAACTACATCCCACCCTCTGAATTGCCAAAGAAAATAAACGATAAGGAGACAGAATGTGGCACTATGTCCCCCAAGTCCTGGAGGCTCTAGGGCCAGTTCTTCCTCTTCTCATCTGTGCAATCATGGGTAAAGGTGACGTGGCACCTCAGTTTACGAGCTGTAAGGTCCAGACACAATACCTCGCTTCACTGCTGGTGTTTGGACACAGTTTAATGCGTCTAGAGAAAAGATCACATAACATGCACTTCATGAATGGTTTGTAGCTCATTGGCCTGCCCAGCGGGCAAAGTACTCAGAGCATCATCATAAAGCCAAGTGTAGCCAGAGACTGGAATCCAGAGGTCTGTGCATGAGTAGCAGGGGAGAAGAGCTGCAATCTTTTTTTTCACCCACCTCTAACTTCAACTGAGTATGCCCTAAGACTATGAAGCTAAGCATGGAACCCCATTGGTATTAGTTGGACATGTGCCTGTGTTACCAATAAAAATCTTCCTGTCACATAACATTCCTTTCACTTTTAACAAAGTATCACTTATGCTCATCACTACTTTGAAATTGTAGTAGTTATTGTATGCCCCTTTTGATACCGTTCTTTAATGTTTAGTTTTAAAAAAAAGAAACCACATGTTCCTATCACGATATCGTTCTAAAAACACCGAATGACATTTCCATATGATCATTGTTGTTATAATCCCATGTATTAATTTCATACATTTATGCTTAAAATATTATGGTCTTAAGGCATCCACAGGCTGTCCCCTATACCAAAGGCAGAATCCAAGGCATTCAAAAGCTGAGAATTTCTATTCTACTCTCAAATGAGAATCTGGGGGGCAGGGAGGAGGCAAGATGGCAACGGAACAGGTCAGAGTGTGAGGGTCTCCGCAAAAGCGAGTGTCCATAAAGATTCTCTGCATGAGTGGGTGTGTGCCGGTGGGTGAGTGAAAGTCTGTTTGAAGGGAGACTTGGGCTCTCCTCTGAAGGAGGAGGACATTGGAGCCCCTGGTGCACAGGATCATCTGTCATTCTGGGGGCTCTCTTGAGAGGAGGCAGAAGAGAACAGCTGCTCCTCACCACCTGGCACTCAGCCCACACCATCATCTGCAGCAGCAGACTAGGCATGAGCCCCAGGAACCGCGGAGAAGGTAGGGCGTGGAAATCTAGGATGGAGCCGTGCCACTGGTGACAAGACGCTGACCTGTGCCATCTTCTGTATCCCAGGACTGGGCAGAGACCTACATTGCCTCGCCCAGCTCTGTCTAGCTTCCAACTGGGGACCCAGAGGCTATCCCATCATCGGATTCGGAGAGACAGACGCCCTTCCCCCACACTGGAACAGGCACAGGCACGTCAGATCGGAGTGAGAGACTTGACGGCAGCTGCAGCAGCAGACAAGTTGGGTGAATCTGGATCTGATCCATCCTCCACTCACAGTAGTCCATGGGGCATCTGACCCACACTGAGAGCAACCCTATCAGCCTGCCTTGAGTGCAGAGAGGACAGGGTGGAGACTGAAGTTGTTCCTTAATGCGGTGGTGACAGGGACCTGGAGTTACAGCAATGGCCACAGAGCAAGTTTTGAGTGTGTAGTTTTGTTTTTTTCTTTCTCTCTTTCTGTTTCTGCTTATGTTTTCATACTTGCTTTTTTCTATTATATGAATGTTGTTATTTTAGATTTTCTGTGTGTGTAGGGGTATTTATGAGGTGAGTACATCAACAGGGGTTTTTGTTGGTTTGCTTGTATGATTGTCCATATTTTTTCATCCCAGTAAGATTATATGACAAGAGATGTTTTTCATTTGAAGTCACCAATTTGGTGGTAATTTGTTAGAGCAGAAATAAAAAACTAGTACAGGTGGTCAATACAAGGAATAAACTGAGTTGCTGTGCTCAGGAGGATCAGGCATGATGTCAGCCTGTCATGTTCTCCTTCTGGTTTGGTTGTTAAGAGCATGAAGTAATTGCTTATGAATGCACCTTGATTCTCCTTTCCTGCTCTTTGCTGTAACTGCATGGAGGGAAGGCTTACAGCAAATAAGACTGAGAGGTCAACCAGGCATCAGGTTCTCTATATATGGAAGATATTGACTCTTGGTCCATTATGTAGGTATAATTTTCTTAGTTTTTCACTTACTCTTTAATTTATTCTTGGTAATTTTCCCATAGAGCAGTTTTCCTTTTAGATGTTATATGCTCAAGGCAATGCTTTTCTTGTGTTTTCTTGCTTTTGCTTATGTGCAAGTAGTGGCATTCTCATTCTGAAACCAAATGTTCACTGTTTCATAGTTTTATTTGTCTTCATTTAAATCAATCACTAGTTAATTTAAATTGCAATAAGTGTTAGGCCAGTTAATCACAGTTTTGATAATTATTGTCATGAGTGTTACTCATAATATGACGAGTGTATAACATGGTAAACATGCCGTATGCATAGATACATATATATATTCATAATTCATATCAAGCACACATTTTGGATCTTATTGCACCTACCTTTTATGTGCATTCACATGTATCCATGCTCACCCATACTCATGCGGCATACTGGAGGGAAAACAGACCATAATGAAATAAGTAATCTATCTAAAAAATGATGACAGTGCAAAAAACCAAACGGCAGGTACAGATGCCCTCCATCAACTGAGTTCCATTGACACAAATTTTTGTTGCACAATAAAATTACATAGAAATTTGTAATGTGCTCTGTGTGTATGCAAATGCTTAAAAAAAGTAGCAGAAGAAAACCAGATAAATTAGCAGTGTTATCCATGAGTGGCCAAATGGTAATAATTCTATCTTCATGCCTATTTTTCCTATGGTTCCACATTTTCTAAAATGAGAATGAATTGTTTTTCTTGTTATAAAGAAGTACTCAATAAGCTACTACCATGAACAGATACGTAGTATGGAAGAATGGGAAAAGCAAGAACTTGATCAGAATCACAGAACCCAAAACCCTTTATTTATTTATTTATTTTTTTATTTATTTATTTTTTGAGTTGGAGTCTCACTCGGTCGCCCAGACTGGAGTGCAGTGGCCGCTCCCGGCCACTGCAGCCTCGCCTGCTGGGGTCCAGCGATCC
>NW_007132441.1:0-6036 GCF_000164805.1 Carlito syrichta | reverse complement strand
CCAGTATAATCAGCCTCATTTAACAGATGAGGAACGCAAGACAGAGTGTGTTTAAGCTTCCTGGTGAAGGTCACACAGCCCAAGGTTGATCATCGGATGAAAGCCCATGTTTGGATCCACAGCCAACAAACGACCCTGTCTGGCCTTAGGCACCTCCCATGTGGGTGATGAGGGAAGGCAGGCCAGGGAAGGGTCATGATGGGCCCATAATCACAGAGCAAGTGAGTGGAGATGTTGGGAGCAAACCCCAGGGCTCTGCCTGGCATTCCAGTCCCCGCGGTTTGGAAGTGAAGGCCTACTCACGCCTACCCTAAATGCTCACTGAGCCTCCTGTTCTGCTAAATCCTGTGCCTGGCACCAGAGATGAGGTGTGAGGTTGACCGGGTCTCGTGTTGGAAATGAAGTGATTCATCCAGCATTACCCTAATTGTGTGGTTAACGCGACTCCTTGCTAAACCCCGGTCTTTCCTGATCCAAGTCCCCCACATTGGGGGTTTTCACTGTCTGGTGACACTCCCGCCTCCCCTGCTGCACCGTGAGCTCTTTGATGGCGGGGAGCAGGCTTGTCTCAGCCAGTCCCCAGCCTGACACTCATTGGACACTCAGGGAACAGCTTTTGAAGAGATTTCCAGGTAGTCTGCCACTGACAGACGCCTCACCGGGGGAAATGAAGTTGGATAGGCATATTCGTAGGGACATTGATTGCGTTGACAAAAAGTAGCATACAACCAAAATATCTGTTAACTGGGGACTGATTAAAAAAACAAGGTCAGAGATCTTATGCAGCCATTAAAATATAAGGCAGCTCTTCACAGTCTGACATGGAATGCTTTCTAGGGTATATTGTTAGTTTAAGATACTCCGGGAAGCACAATGCTTATATTACTGCTGCCAGTTGTGTTGAGAAAAATAAACAGCTAAACAATACCCATCTAGATTTGTCTTTCCATTGAATAATTCAGGAAGGATACACATGAAACTGGGAACAGTGGCTCGCTCTGGCAGGAAGGACCTGCAGGCCAGGGCAGGAGAGAAAGAGAGCCATTCGCCTAAGCACAATTCTGTACTTTTTGAGCTTTCTACCCTGTGCATATTATCCATTCAAAAATACAAAAGAAAAACTCGATGAGGTATTATAAACCACTCCTTCCTAAAAGGGGATCACTAGGAGGATTTTCATCTCAGAAATATAAGCTGTCCCGTTTCTTACAGATTCTTACACTGCTCAAAAACTGATGCAGAATACTGTAGTTTTTCATAGCACTGTAAAATGGGCCAGGTGCAGTTCCCCTAGTTATGACATCTGTTCTATCCCCCCAGAGAGTCAGAAGGTTCATGGTTTTACATTTAACATGAAAGTTGAGACAAGTATGCAAACTTGGTTGTCTCTTGATTCTGGATGTCTCCTTTTGGTATTTTGTTTATCTTAAAATCTTAAAATTGGAGATATCAAACTACTGTTGGCATCAATGACTCTCATGATGCATTAAAGAACCATAAGAAAGAGAAAACAATGAAAGTGAAAAGCCAGTGTATTGAGGAATAGTAGCAACGATGTCATTTACGCTAAGGGTGAAGTGGCGACTTGTTGTAAAGCACTGAATCCTTTGTGAATAACCGGACACCCAACTGCTCTGGCTGCCATAAGGCAGGCCAAGCCCACAGTCAGTGAGCACTGTGCATGTTTCTCAGATGTCACTGCAATGGGAGGCCCACCTACCAGGGGTCCTCATGACATCTCAGGATGTCACTGAAAATTTAAGTCATCTCTTTAACTGCCTCTCCTGGGTATTGTTGTGTTTACCTATTATTGGGAAGAGCATTATTTCCATTTTGAAAACTGCTATGGTTGCTGTGTTGATATCAACTGCACACTCATGCCCTTTGCTGAGCCCAAGGCAAGGCCCTTTTGGCAAACCTCTGCATAGGCAGACTGAGGGGACCCCTTGGGTTTAGACTCAGCTCCTGCATCCTCGCCCCTCCCCATCTGGGGGCATGAATCTGTTGGCTTCCTCTGTAAATGAGGCTTCCGGGGCTTCTCACACAAATGCTCTGTAATTGACTCAGAATCGTGTGGAAACACAGTGAATTGAGCCCCGCGTCCCAACTACATCCCACCCTCTGAATTGCCAAAGAAAATAAACGATAAGGAGACAGAATGTGGCACTATGTCCCCCAAGTCCTGGAGGCTCTAGGGCCAGTTCTTCCTCTTCTCATCTGTGCAATCATGGGTAAAGGTGACGTGGCACCTCAGTTTACGAGCTGTAAGGTCCAGACACAATACCTCGCTTCACTGCTGGTGTTTGGACACAGTTTAATGCGTCTAGAGAAAAGATCACATAACATGCACTTCATGAATGGTTTGTAGCTCATTGGCCTGCCCAGCGGGCAAAGTACTCAGAGCATCATCATAAAGCCAAGTGTAGCCAGAGACTGGAATCCAGAGGTCTGTGCATGAGTAGCAGGGGAGAAGAGCTGCAATCTTTTTTTTTCACCCACCTCTAACTTCAACTGAGTATGCCCTAAGACTATGAAGCTAAGCATGGAACCCCATTGGTATTAGTTGGACATGTGCCTGTGTTACCAATAAAAATCTTCCTGTCACATAACATTCCTTTCACTTTTAACAAAGTATCACTTATGCTCATCACTACTTTGAAACTGTAGTAGTTATTGTATGCCCCTTTTGATACCGTTCTTTAATGTTTAGTTTTAAAAAAAAGAAACCACATGTTCCTATCACGATATCGTTCTAAAAACACCGAATGACATTTCCATATGATCATTGTTGTTATAATCCCATGTATTAATTTCATACATTTATGCTTAAAATATTATGGTCTTAAGGCATCCACAGGCTGTCCCCCTATACCAAAGGCAGAATCCCAGGGCATTTCAAAAGCTGAGAATTTCTATTCTACTCTCAAATGAGAATCTGGGGGGCAGGGAGGAGGCAAGATGGCAACGGAACAGGTCAGAGTGTGAGGGTCTCCGCAAAAGCGAGTGTCCATAAAGATTCTCTGCATGAGTGGGTGTGTGCCGGTGGGTGAGTGAAAGTCTGTTTGAAGGGAGACTTGGGCTCTCCTCTGAAGGAGGAGGACATTGGAGCCCCTGGTGCACAGGATCATCTGTCATTCTGGGGGCTCTCTTGAGAGGAGGCAGAAGAGAACAGCTGCTCCTCACCACCTGGCACTCAGCCCACACCATCATCTGCAGCAGCAGACTAGGCATGAGCCCCAGGAACCGCGGAGAAGGTAGGGCGTGGAAATCTAGGATGGAGCCGTGCCACTGGTGACAAGACGCTGACCTGTGCCATCTTCTGTATCCCAGGACTGGGCAGAGACCTACATTGCCTCGCCCAGCTCTGTCTAGCTTCCAACTGGGGACCCAGAGGCTATCCCATCATCGGATTCGGAGAGACAGACGCCCTTCCCCCACACTGGAACAGGCACAGGCACGTCAGATCGGAGTGAGAGACTTGACGGCAGCTGCAGCAGCAGACAAGTTGGGTGAATCTGGATCTGATCCATCCTCCACTCACAGTAGTCCATGGGGCATCTGACCCACACTGAGAGCAACCCTATCAGCCTGCCTTGAGTGCAGAGAGGACAGGGTGGAGACTGAAGTTGTTCCTTAATGCGGTGGTGACAGGGACCTGGAGTTACAGCAATGGCCACAGAGCAAGTTTTGAGTGTGTAGTTTTGTTTTTTTCTTTCTCTCTTTCTGTTTCTGCTTATGTTTTCATACTTGCTTTTTTCTATTATATGAATGTTGTTATTTTAGATTTTCTGTGTGTGTAGGGGTATTTATGAGGTGAGTACATCAACAGGGGTTTTTGTTGGTTTGCTTGTATGATTGTCCATATTTTTTCATCCCAGTAAGATTATATGACAAGAGATGTTTTTCATTTGAAGTCACCAATTTGGTGGTAATTTGTTAGAGCAGAAATAAAAAACTAGTACAGGTGATCAATACAAGGAATAAACTGAGTTGCTGTGCTCAGGAGGATCAGGCATGATGTCAGCCTGTCATGTTCTCCTTCTGGTTTGGTTGTTAAGAGCATGAAGTAATTGCTTATGAATGCACCTTGATTCTCCTTTCCTGCTCTTTGCTGTAACTGCATGGAGGGAAGGCTTACAGCAAATAAGACTGAGAGGTCAACCAGGCATCAGGTTCTCTATATATGGAAGATATTGACTCTTGGTCCATTATGTAGGTATAATTTTCTTAGTTTTTCACTTACTCTTTAATTTATTCTTGGTAATTTTCCCATAGAGCAGTTTTCCTTTTAGATGTTATATGCTCAAGGCAATGCTTTTCTTGTGTTTTCTTGCTTTTGCTTATGTGCAAGTAGTGGCATTCTCATTCTGAAACCAAATGTTCACTGTTTCATAGTTTTATTTGTCTTCATTTAAATCAATCACTAGTTAATTTAAATTGCAATAAGTGTTAGGCCAGTTAATCACAGTTTTGATAATTATTGTCATGAGTGTTACTCATAATATGACGAGTGTATAACATGGTAAACATGCCGTATGCATAGATACATATATATATTCATAATTCATATCAAGCACACATTTTGGATCTTATTGCACCTACCTTTTATGTGCATTCACATGTATCCATGCTCACCCATACTCATGCGGCATACTGGAGGGAAAACAGACCATAATGAAATAAGTAATCTATCTAAAAAATGATGACAGTGCAAAAAACCAAACGGCAGGTACAGATGCCCTCCATCAACTGAGTTCCATTGACACAAATTTTTGTTGCACAATAAAATTACATAGAAATTTGTAATGTGCTCTGTGTGTATGCAAATGCTTAAAAAAAGTAGCAGAAGAAAACCAGATAAATTAGCAGTGTTATCCATGAGTGGCCAAATGGTAATAATTCTATCTTCATGCCTATTTTTCCTATGGTTCCACATTTTCTAAAATGAGAATGAATTGTTTTTCTTGTTATAAAGAAGTACTAAATAAGCTACTACCATGAACAGATACGTAGTATGGAAGAGTGGGAAAAGCAAGAACTTGATCAGAATCACAGAACCCAAAACCCTTTATTTACTTATTTAATTATTTTTATTTATTTATTTTTTGAGTTGGAGTCTCACTCGGTCGCTCAGACTGGAGTGCAGTGGCCACTCCCGGCCACTGCAGCCTCGCCTGCTGGGGTCCAGCGATCCTTCCGCCTCAGCCTTCCAAGTAGCCGGAATTACAGGCATGTGCTACCACGCCCGGCTGATTTTTTGATTTATTGTAGAGATGAGGTCTCGCTGCCCAGGTGGGTTTCGAACCCGTGGGCTCAGGCAATCTACTCACCTCAGCCTCCCAAAGGCGTGGGATTACAGGCTGAGCCACTGAGCCCGGCTCCAAAACCCTTTAAATGACACAGTTGAGATGTAAACTACTTATTAGCTGTGTGCACCTGGGTAATCATCAACCTTTCTTAAGTTTCAGTTTCCATGGGTGGGAAATGGTGATAGTGACGGTGACAATTCAAGACTGTTAAAGAGGTTAAATGGAATGATTTATATAAGGCACTTAACCCAACACCCTAGTAGATACTCGATATTGGATAGATATGTTAGTTGCAGTACCTCATAATGAGTGAGACTTACTAAATGAGAAATGTAGAATCCTGTATATATATGAAGATAAGTATAAATATAGCATGCATGTGCATATATGTATGAGTGCAGAAAAAATAATAATATAATATTTTTGATATTAAAAAAATGAAAAGAGCAATATCTGAGTAGAATGAATTGGCAATTTTAACGACCACTATTTGATGGGGGGATTTTTCAAATTAACCAAATAGTCTGAGGAAAAATATAAAAATGTTCATGTTCTTTAAGCCAAGAATTCCATTTCTAGAAATTTATCTTACAGTAAGACATAATTGTACAAGCATGCACACACAAGAATGGTCATCATGTATATCTGTAACAGCAAATACTTAGAAATAACACAAATGTTTGCGAATAGGAATTTAGTTAGATAAATAATAGTACATGCTTCCATC
>NW_007132439.1:0-872 GCF_000164805.1 Carlito syrichta | reverse complement strand
TGTAGAATGGCTAAATCAAGTGAGTTAACATCTGTGTTGCCTCACAAGCTATCATGTATGGTGATAAGAACACTTAACATCTACAATTTTTTAAAACCAACTTTTGAGTTTCTAATGCATTGTTATTAACCTATAGTCGCCATCTTGTACACAGATCTCTTGAAATTATTCATCCTGAAATTTTCTACCCTTTGACCAACGTCTTGCCAGTCAGTACCTGCCTCCACCCTCTGATAACCACCATTCTACTCTCTACTCCCACGAGTTCTTCTTTTTTAGATTCAATGTCAGTGAGATCATGTAGTATTTGTCTTTCTGCGCCTGCCTTATTTCACTTAACATAATGTCCTCTGGGTTCATTCATGTCGTTGCCGGTGGCAATGTGGCCTCTATTTTAAGGTTAAATCGTATTCCGTTGTGTATACATATCATATTTCCTTTGTCCATTCATCCATTGATAGGTTTGTTCCCTATCTTGTCTTTTGTGAATAATGCTGCAATAAACTTGGGAGTACAGATATCTCTCCAACAGATTGATTTCAGTTCCTTTGGATATATACCCAGTAGTGGGGTAGCTGGATCACATGGTACTTTTGTTTTAAACTTTTTGAGGAACCTCCACACTGTTTTTCATAACATCTGTACTAATTTACATTCGCACCAACAGTGGCCCAGTGTTCCCTTTTCTCCACATCCTCCCCAACACTTATCTTTCATCCTTTGGATAATAGCTATTTTATCAGATGTGGGATGATGTCTCATTCTGGTTTTAATTTGCACTTCTTTGATAACTAGTGATGTTGAGCATTTTTTTTTCATGTGCCTCTTGGTCATTTGTATGTCTGTTTTGAGAAACATCTACTTAGGTCTTG
>NW_007132438.1:0-425 GCF_000164805.1 Carlito syrichta | reverse complement strand
TCCTTTGGATATATACCCAGTAGTGGGGTAGCTGGATCACATGGTACTTTTGTTTTAAACTTTTTGAGGAACCTCCACACTGTTTTTCATAACATCTGTACTAATTTACATTCGCACCAACAGTGGCCCAGTGTTCCCTTTTCTCCACATCCTCCCCAACACTTATCTTTCATCCTTTGGATAATAGCTATTTTATCAGATGTGGGATGATGTCTCATTCTGGTTTTAATTTGCACTTCTTTGATAACTAGTGATGTTGAGCATTTTTTTTTCATGTGCCTCTTGGTCATTTGTATGTCTGTTTTGAGAAACATCTACTTAGGTCTTTTGCCCAATTTTAAATTAGGTTATTTCTTTTGTTGGAGTTGTTTGTGTTCCTTATTTGTTTTGGAAAATTTGGGGTTTATTTGAGTTGGAGTTTCACT
>NW_007132437.1:5052-8172 GCF_000164805.1 Carlito syrichta | reverse complement strand
TGACAAAAAGTAGCATACAACCAAAATATCTGTTAACTGGGGACTGAATAAAAAACAAGGTCAGAGATCTTATGCAGCCATTAAAATATAAGGCAGCTCTTCACAGTCTGACATGGAATGCTTTCTAGGGTATATTGATTGTTTAAGACACTCTGGGAAGCACAATGTTTATATTATTGCTGCCAGTTTTGTTGAGAAAAATAAACAGCTAGACAATACCCATCTAGATTTGTCTTTCCATCGAATAATTCAGGAAGGATACACAGGAAACTGGGAATGGTGGCTGGCTCTGGCAGGAAGAACCTGCAGGCCAGGGCAGGAGAGAAAGAGAGCCATTCGCCTAAGCACAGTTCTGTAGTTTTTGAGCTTTCTACCCTGTGCATATTATCTATTCAAAAATACAAATGAAAAATTTACATAGAAATTTGTAATGTGTTCTGTGTGTATGTAAATGTTTATAAAAAAGTAGTAGAAGAAAACCAGATAAATTAGCAGTGTTATCCATGAGTGGCCAAATGGTAATAATTCTATCTTCATGCCTATTTTTCCTATGGTTCCACATTTTCGAAAATGAGAATGAATTATTTTTCCTGTTATAAAAAAGTACTAAATAAGCTACTACCATGAACAGATACGTAGTATGGAAGAGTGGGAAAAGCAAGAACTTGATCAGAATCACAGAACCCAAAACCCTTTAAATGACACAGCTGAGATGTAAACTACTTATTAGCTGTGTGCACCTGGGTAATCATCAACCTTTCTTAAGTTTCAGTTTCCACGGGTGGGAAATGGTGATAGTGACGGTGGCAATTCAAGACTGTTAAAGACGTTAAAGGGAATGATTTATATAAGGCACTTAACCCAACACCCTAGTAGATACTCGATATTGGATAGATATGTTAGTTGCAGTACCTCATAATGTGTGAGACTTACTAAATGAGAAATGTAGAATCCTGTATATATATGAAGATAATTATAAATATAGCGTGCATGTGCATATATATGAGTGCAGAAAAAAATATAATAATTTCGATATTAACAAAATGAAAAGAGCCATATCTGAGTAGAATGAATTGGCAACTTTAACGACCACTATTTGGGGGGGGGGTTCAAATTAACGAAATGGTCTGAGGAAAAATATAAAAATGTTCATGTTCTTTAAGTCAACAATTTCATTTCTAGAAATCTATCTTACAGCAACACAAAATTGTGCAAGAATGCACACACAAGCATGGTCATCACGGTATGTCCGTAACAGCAAATAATTAGAAATAACACAAATGTCTGTCTGTGAATAGGAATTTCGTTAGATAAATAATAGTATATGCTTCCAACTGAATGTTATACACTAGTGAAATAAAATTGGACGTATATTTTGATATTGTAAGATGTCCACAATATTATTAAGTAAAGAAAAGTAGGGATTATGAAACAGCCCTATGCTATGATTTATATTTTTTAATTTAAAAATGTGATATTAGGCTGGGCTCACACCTGTAATCCCAGCACCTTGGAAGGCCATGGGTGGAAGGACAGCCTGAGGTCAGGCATTTGAGACCAGTTTTGGAAATATAATATAATAAGACCCCATCTCTACAAATATCAAAAAAAATAATAACCAGGTGTGGTGGCACATGTCTGTAGTCCTAGCTACTTGATAGGCTGAGGCGAGAGACTCACTTAAGCCAGGAGTCTGAGGTTGCAATAAACTATGACTGTGTCACTGCACTCCAGGCTCGGCAACAGAGACTCTGTCTCTGTTTTTTTGAATGTGATATTAGTGAATGATTAGAAAAATTCTAGGGGAAAATGTTTACAATTATTAGTAGTGATAATTTCTGAGTATGTTTGTGTTATGGAAGAAGACTTTAATTTTCTGTCATAGTTTTCTAAAGCATTTGCATTTTAACTGTGAGTACAGATTATCTATTTAACTAGAATGTGTATGTGTGCATGTGTGTGTGTGTGTGTATTCACATATAAGAGGCATGATCAAGGTTTCTAAAATTGCTGTAGGTAGGCCAAGGAAGATAACGACTACAAACGATTTACTTGATCACGTTAGTAAAAGTAATTTTAGTGGAGTGGTGCGGACAAATACCAGATTGCAGGGGCTTAAGCGGAGAGTAGGAGGTAAAAAAGCAGAGACAGCAGAAGCAGGCAAATCTCTTTAGGAAGTTTGGTTGTGAAATGGAAGAGAGAGAAAACTAGTTTGAGAGGGATGTATCATCAATGGAGGTCATTATTGTTTCCCAGTAGTAGGCATCTGGCCAATTTTAAATGCTTGTGGGAAGAAATCTGGAGATGGTGACCGAAGCTATAGGGGCAAGAGAGGATAACTGACGGAGCAGGAGCCCAACGAAGTTTTTAGGCTATGTGTTCCAGTGCCAAAATGGAGAGAATTAATTTAGGAAACAAAGGATATTATCTGCCTCTATTGAGAAACAAGGGAAGAAGGAAAGAGTGGGTGCAAAAATGTGTATATTAACTAGTGTGAGAGTAGAAAGCTGAGGTGGTTTGACTTTATTTTTATTTATTTATTTATTTATTTATTTTTATTATTTTATTACTATTATTATTATTATTAACTTCCTAAATAAAAACAGCTTTGTTATCTGAAGTTCCTAAAATAGATCAAATAAATAAAGCTATAATGATCTGAAAGCTGTATTTCTATGAAAGTAACTATAACATAACTTTTGACTTGGTAATTTTCACATTGGTTAAACAGTACCATATTCCTATGTGAGCAATGTCAACAAAACATAATTTTCAGAATAAAAAGCTAACAAAATGTTTCTCACACATTAAAAAGCTACCTATTCCATTACAAAATATTCAGAGCATTTATCCAAGTGGAATCCCTGGTTGAGCTGATTAGCTGCTGTCTGCTTTAGACAGAAAGTGCGCTCGTGAGTTGGCCCCAGTTCCCCTATCATCAAGTCTGGGAAACATGTTAACATTTCCTTCTTGGTTCCTGTTGGTATCTGAGTTTGGGAACCCTGCTTATGAGATCATAAGACATCATTCAACTGTATCAATCCATGATACTAAATCAGGTCAATATTCCTAACGACATTCTAGACTCCGTAACTCTTTCCCTTGACCTCTGCCCACTTC
>NW_007132437.1:0-3995 GCF_000164805.1 Carlito syrichta | reverse complement strand
ATAGCTATTTTATCAGATGTGGGATGATGTCTCATTCTGGTTTTAATTTGCACTTCTTTGAAAACTAGTGATGTTGAGCATTTTTTTTTCATGTGCCTCTTGGCCATTTGTATGTCTGTTTTGGGAAACATCTACTTAGGTCTTTTGCCCAATTTTAAATTAGGTTATTTCTTTTGTTGGAGTTGTTTGTGTTCCTTATTTGTTTTGGAAAATTTGGGGTTTATTTGAGTTGGAGTTTCACTCTGCCGCCCAGACTGGTGGGCAGTGGCATGCTCCCGGCCACCGCGGCCTCGACCTGCTGGGCTCCAGTGATCCTTCAGCCTCAGCCTTCCAAATAGCCGGAACTACAGGCGTGCGCTACCATGCCCAGCTAATTTTTGACTTATTGTAGAGACGAGGTCTCACCAAGTTTCCCGGGTGGGTCTCGAACCTGTGAGCTCTGGCAATTCACTCGCCTTGGCCTCCCAACGTGATGGGATTACAGGCTGAGCCACCGAGACCGGCCTGTTTTGAATATTAACCCCTAATTATATGTATGAGTTGCAAATTATATTTCCCATTCTGCATGTTGCTTCTTCACTCTTTTTATTATTTACTTTACTGTGCACAAGTTCCTTTACTTTAATAAAATTCCATTGGCTTATTTCTGCTTTTGTCGCCTGTGTTTCTAGGGGTTATAGCCTAAGAACATTGCTCAGACCAATGTCATGGAGCTTTTTCCCTGGGTTTTCTCCCAGTATTTTCAGGGTTTCAGGTCTTATATTGAAGTTTTTAATTGATTTTGAGTTGATTTTTGTATATGACATGAGATAAGGGCCCAAATTCATCCATCTGCAGGTATATATCCAGTTTTTTTAACATTATTTATTGAAGAGGCTGCCTTTTCCCCATTTTGTGTTTTTGACCTCTTTGTCAAAAATCAATTGGCTGCAAATACTTGGATATATTTCTGGGCTTTTGTTCTGCTCTACTCACATATGTGGTGATTTTTATGCTGGTGCCATGCTGTTTTGATTATTATGGCTTTTTAGTTGATTTTGAAATCAGGTTGTGTGATGTTTCCAGTTTTTTTTCTTCTTTCTCAAGATTGCTTTTTTTTCCTCTGTTAATTTTTTTTATGAAATTGTGGGTACATTTCAGGGTTAGGTATACAAATGCTCATTGTGTAAGCACCCTTATTGATGAGGTGTGGCCCCTCCCTTCTCCAGGGGGATATCGACTACTGTCAATCCCAGCTATTGCCCACCACCCCCTCCCTGCAGTTTCCCGCTACTTTCAATCCCTTTCCTACAGTAATATGGTAGTTGTTCTTTGTTTCTGTGACAGATCACTCAGTATTATAAGCTCTAATCCATCCACGTTGTTGCGAAGTTCATGATTTTGTTCTTTATGGTTGTGCAATATTCCATTGTGTATATGTACCACATTTTTTGAATCCAGTCCTCTTTTGATGGGCAGTACGGTTGGTTCCATATTCTTGCTATTGTGAACAATGCTGCAATAAACATATGTGTGCAGATATCTTTTTTATAGAGTGACCTGAGTTCTTCCGGGTATATTCCCAGTAGGGGGATTGTGGGATCATATGGAAGGTCAATTTTTAGGAGTTTTAGGAATCGCCACACTGATTTCCACAGAGGCTGTACTAGTTTATATTTCTACCATCAGTGTAGAAGTGTTCCCTTTTTGCCACATCCTCTCCAGCATCTGTTATTTATTGAGTTATTGATGATGGCCATTCTTACTGGAGTTAGGTGGCATCTTAGTGTAGTTTTAATTTGCATCTCCTTGATGATTAGTGAGGCTGAACATTTTTTCATGTGTCTGTTGGCTGCTCGTATGTCTTCTTTTGAGAAGTGTCTATTCATATCTTTTGCCCACTTTGTAATGGGGCTGTTTGTTTTTTTTTTTTCAGCACGTTTGAGTCCCTGTAGATCCTTGATGTTAGGCCTTTGTCAGACATGGAGTTGACAAATATTTTTTCCCAGTCTGTGGGCTGTCTCCCTGCTCTCTTGATGGTATCTCTGGTTTTCAGAAGCTTGTCAGTTTAATGAGGTCCCACTTGTCTATCTTATCTCTTATGGCCTGGGCACTTCGGGTTTTGATTAGGAATGGGTTGCCAGTTCCAACCTCCATAAGAGTGTCTCCTGCATTTTCTAAGGTTCTTACAGTTTGAGGTTTTACGTTTAGGTCTGTGATCCATTTAGAGTTAATTTTTGTGTATGAGGATAGGTAGCGGTCCTGTTTCAATCTTTTGCATGTGGTCAGCCAGTTTTCCCAGCACCATTTACTGAGTAGGTTCTCCTCTCCCCAGTATTGGGTAGTGGAGGCTTCGCCAAAAAGGAGTTGGTTGAGAAATTGAGGTTTTGCTTCTGGGATCTCAATTATATTCCATTGGTCTGTATGACTGTTCTTGTACCAATACCAGGCTGTTTTGATTATTGTAGCTTTATAGGATAGTTTAAAGTCTGGGAGTATGCTAACTCTTGCTTTGTTTTGTTTTGGTTTTTTTTTTTTTTTTTTTTTTTGCTGAGGATTGTTTTTCCTATTCTTGGTTGCTTATGTTTTCATATGAATTCCTGTATTGTTTTTTCTAGGTCTGAGAAGAATGTTGCTGGTAATTTGATGGGTATTGCATTAAATCTGTAGATTGCCATAGGCAAAATGGACATCTTAACAATGTTGGTCCTTCCAATCCATGAGCATGGAATATTTTTCCACTTGTTCATGTCATCTTTGATTTCTTTGAGCAGTGTTTTGTAGTTTTCATTGTAAAGGTCTGATGCATCTCTGGTTAGGAAGATGCCATGGTATTTCATTTTTTTGTGGCTATTGTAAATGGAATTGTGTTTTTTATTTGGGTTTCTGTTTGTTTATTATTGGTGTATAGAAATGTGATTATCTTTTGTACATTTATTTTATACCCTGAGACTTTGCCAAAATCCTTTATCAGTGCCAGGAGATTTTTGGCAGATTCTCTTGGGTTTTCAAGGTATACAATCATATTATCTGCAAAGAGAGATAACTTGACTTCCTCTTTTCCTATCTAGATACCCCTGATCACCTGCTCTTCATTGATTGCTGTAGCCAGGACTTCCAAAACTATGTTGAACAGGAGGGGTGAGAGTGAGCATCCTTGTCTTGTTCCAGTTTACAGTGGAAATGGTTCCAACTTCTGTCTGTTCAGGAGTATGCTGGCTGTGGGTTTCTCGTAGATGGCTTTTACTATTTTGAGGAATGTTCCACGTATGCCTAGATGTTAAAGGGTATTTATCAAGAAGGGGGTGCTGGATTTTAACGAAAGTTTCTTCTGCATCTAATGATATAATCATGTGGTTTTTGTTTTCACATCTGTTGATGTATTTAATTACATGTATGGTCTTACGAATGTTGAACCAGCCTTGCATCCTGGGGATGAAACCTACTTGGTCGTGATGGATAATTTTTGAGATGTGTTGATGAATCCAGTTTGCTAGGATCTTGTTGAGAATTTTAGCATCTATGTTAATCAAAGATATTGTCCTGTAGTTCTCTTTCTTGTTCGGTCTTTACCTGGCTTGGGTAGCAATGTGATGTCAGCTTCATAAAATAAGCCTTCTTTCTCAATCACCTGGAATACTTTCAATAGGGTTGGTATCAGTTCCTCCTTGTATGTTTTGTAGAATTCCACTGGAAAGCCATCTGCTCCAGGGTTTTTTTTGTTGTTGTTGGTAGTTTTTTCATGACATAAGCAATTTCCTTGATTGTTATTGGTCTATTTAGCATCTCAGTGTCTTCTTGTTTCAACCTAGGGAGGTTGTGTGATGCCAGAAAGTCCTCCATTTCCTTTAGGTTTTTGAGTTTGTGTCCATACAGTTGTACATAGTAGTCTCTGATATTTATTTATTTACTTATTTATTTATTTGAGTTGGAGTCTCACTCTGTAGCCCAGACTGGAGTGCAGTGGCTGCTCCCAGGCACCCCTCAGCCTCGACTTGCTGGGCTCTGGCGATCCG
>NW_007132436.1:0-7505 GCF_000164805.1 Carlito syrichta | reverse complement strand
AGGTAGAGGAGGGGGCCTAAGCCAAGAAACATACCCTGGTCATAGCACAAAGAACACATGGCTGCACCATAGCTTAGCAAGGCAATGGCCACAATGGCCTGGCAATGGCAGCTGGTTACTCGTGATTGGGTCCTTTGAATACTTCCCTTTGATGGGGGAAGGTCATTACGGTGATTGGGTGGTGGTCTGCTCCAAGTCATCTTGAAGGGGCAGGGAAGCACAGGTACTGACCTCAGGTGATGGACAGCGGGCATATGGGTGGGTCAGTCACATGACTGCTGTCATGGTGGTTGTCTAGTTGGAAAGAGACAAGTGGAGGTGTTTTTCCTGCAAGACACCTGTCAGATGTTTCCAATTCACAAGCTCCTTAGCAAAAATGTGGTGTTATCATTACTATGGCTTCAGTCAGCTAAGGGGTGATGTTTGACCTTCTGCCTCTGACAAGGAACCTGAAAGTCTCCTAGAGATTATTATGCTAAACTATGAGTTGAAAGGTTGGGCTGTCCTTGTCTTGCATCTGATGGAGATTTGCCTAGGTGGTGGGGTAGGCTGCCAGCTTCAGCTGCGGTAAAATGTCAGAATGCTTTCTAAAACCTGCCTATTGGAAATGTATCGATCTATTTCCAACCTGTGCTAGATTCAAGAGTGTCAGTCTAAGCAAAAAATGACTGTGCTGAGTAACATGTGAACTACGTTTAGTCTAACTTTCTCGGGGTCCCTCCTTTCATGGGGTAAATTTATTCTTAATTTTTTAAAGCTTTTCTATAGCTATTGTAAATGCAATTGTTTTATTGGTTTATTTTTTGGATAGTTTGTTTTTAGTGTATAGAAATGCTACTGATTTCTGAAGGTTGATTTTGTGTCCTGAAACTTTTATTAACTTCGTTCATTAATTCTAGCCATTTCTTGGAGAAGTCATTAGGGTTTCTATATATATGATCATGTTGTCTGTGCACAGAGAGAATTAACCTTCATTTCCTATATGGAACCTTATATTTCTTTCTTTTTCCTAAGGGCTCTGGCAGGGATTTCCAGTATTATGTGGAATAGAGGTGACAAGTTTAGGTATCCTTGTCTTATACCTGAGGAAAATCTTGCAACTTTATGTACTACGATGGTAGTGGTGGGCTTGTGGTATATGACCTTTGTTGTGTAGAGGTACTCACTTCTATACATAATTTGTTTAGAATTTTTATCAAGAATTTATATTTAATTTTCACATCCATTGTGCTTTATGCTGGGATTAGCATATGTTGAACCACCTTTGCCTCCCTAGCATAAATCTCACTAAATACTGGGGGGAAATGGTGTCTTCAGAAACCTAGTTTGTGTATGCCCTGGTCATTCTACAATTATTATAATTCACAAAGATGTTGTGTACTGAATTTAATGCCTTCAGCTTGATTCTAGAGGAAGGATTATTAGGCAAGTTGATGCCTACATTATGATTGGAAACTCAAGTGAAAGTAGCAACCGTCCTGATTCCCATCATGATGCTAGTTACTACTGAATGAATGTAAGGTCCTTCCACGTGTCTCGTATTTCAGGCCCTTGAAGATCCATATGATTCTGCAGCAGCTGGGACACATCCTAGTCCTAAATCTCTCTCTAGAACTGATCCTGTTTTGGGTTCAGCTGCAGTCAGTAATTAAGGCTCAGACATCAAGGGGAATCTTGGTCTAAGGTCTTGCTACTCAAAGTGTGGTTATGGGACCGGCAGCATCATCAGCATCACCTGAGAGCTTACTGAAACTGCAGGACGATGGGCCAACCTTAAGTTACCAAATAGGAATCTGAATTGTAACCTAAGTGGTTCTTTGGTACATTAAGGTTTGTGCAGTATTGATCTACAGTCCAATCTCAAATACAGACATTCATCTGGATTTTAATCTGCATCTGAACCAAAACCCATCTTTCTCTACCTGGGGTGGAAAAGTAGACTTTTATGCCACAAAAGTGTCAGCCATAGAAGAATGCCTGATTTCCTCCCAAGGTTGAGACCGCACTTCCAACTTCAGCTCAGTCACCACCATTTGACCCAGCTTCAGCCCCTATCAGATAATTTGGTCCCACCCTGCTATGAGCCTTAGACAGGTTATTGCCTTTGAATCCATGGGTCCAAACATGATTATCTTTCTTGGTATGGCACTCTTGTAGTCTTTTAATGGGTTTGAACAAGGACCTCCCCTGTCTTCCATCTGGGTTCTCAGGTCTGCCCTTGCAAATTTCCCAGTCATTGCTTCAGCCTCACATTGGATCAATTGCAATACCCTAAGCTTCACGTTTTCCCCAGTTCCTGCCTCAGCTTTGGTCTGATTCATGGCCTATATATGAGAAAATTAGTTGTTCATTGTCTCAGTCTCATGCAAGTCACTGCCCCTGTCATGAATTCTGCATCTGTCACTGCCTTGGCCTCAGGCTAGGTCTCTGATCTGTCTGCCACTGCCTGATTCAGTCTTGTCAGATCCCTAGTAATTGTCTCAGGCTTGGCCTGAATCAGAGACCATGACTTGGCCGTTGCCTGAGCTACTAGTCGCTTAAACCTAGGTCACTAACTCTATAGTGGCCGCTGCCCCAATAAATTCCTTGGGCTCAAACTGGGTTCCAGCCCTTGTCCTCAATTATTTCACTGCTATTGTCTTGGTTCACAGCTTGCTTTGTTGTCCTTGTCATATCGATCTCTGGCTTAGCTTAGTGACACACTCAATATGAGCCGAAGCCACAATCCAACTCATGGCCAAGATCTGGTTATGGCTTTTGCCCTACATTACAGTGATCTACTGTGTAAGCAAGGCCTAATAAGCCTCCTACTCTGATAGGTTAGAAGCATGGGAGAAGCACAGGGCACTTAAACTGCGATTGGTAGAGGTAGTTAAATAAAAACCACATCTTTGTCTAAGATTCCCTTTCCCTGATCACAATGGTTTCATACAAAATATCAACGAACTTGGAGTCGCTACTAGCCCATTCAGTTCTCTCGATGACAAAGAATTTCATATCCCTCACTTCCAAATAACTCCCTATAACCGAAATTATGGGCAGGTTTTTTGGAAGTGGAAGTGGAAAGATTCAGATCGTATATAAGATTTGAATTTTAAAACAGGCCAGCAGCACTAGAGAGAACCACACTGAACCAGAGAGGAGCCAGTGACTAATCCTCATCCTCAACCTATGGCATATCACATAACTTGAACCCTGATTCCTCTAACTTTGTTTCCTCCCTCCTACCCTCAACGACTGAGGAACTAAATCTAAAAGAGGCAGGGGAAAGAGTAAAAAACAGACCTAATCCCTGTCCCCTAAATTATAGCCAATTATTTCAGGGGGGGGGAAGTTCCGGGCTTGAATGTAAGTTTATAATTTTGAAACACAATGGGCCAAGTTTTTAAAAATGAAATCACCAAAGATGTAATTCGGAGAATGAAAAGACCATGCAACAAAATATGACTTAAAGTAGATGGAGGAAAAATAAAGTATCGACAGTGTTGCAAAACCTAAATAACCAGCTACACAAGCTGACATCACCTGTTTCTTGGTTTGGCACACAAAGTTTTGTGCACCAAATATTTTGGGCTCTCTTACTTCCTGAACTTGGTAGGACTGTTTCAGTAGCCCCTTGAAGGATGGCTAGACAACTTGGGTTCCAATGAGGCATGAGCAAAAGTGATTTGTGTCACTTCCAGAGAGACGCTTTTCAAAGTGGAGATGCAAAGTATCACATTCCTTTACTGTCTGACTCAGTGATCTACGGCGTTCTACCCAGTGGATGTTGTCTTCTCTCAGTCTAGGACCTTGAGTGAGGCCAATGAAGAAATACCACACTTCCTGCCAAAAGTAGACAGGTATGTTGGGAAAAAAGTCTGTTTGTTGTTTAAAGACATGCGTTTGGGAGTTATTTATTACAGCAGTGAAATAGGGTCCATCGTAGCTGACATCATCGAACAATTGCAAAAACTCTTGACACACTGTCCAAATATTGGGCACCTCTAACCCAAACAACTCTCTACTAGCTATACAGAGAATTTTTTCTAAGTCAAATTTTATTCACCTGCTTAAAATCCCACAATTTTATGAGCTGTTTCTTTGTATCGTTTCCCCATTTTCTAATTGGATTGTTTGTTTTACTGTTGAGCTTTGAGAGTTCTTTCTATATTCTAAATACTAGTCCTTTGGCAGATATGTGGTTGGCTCATCTTTTTCCAGTCTGTAGCTTATCATTTCATATTTTCAGAGTTTTGATTTTGATGAATCAAATTTGTCCATTTTTTATTATGGACTGTAGCTTGTCGCCAAGTTTAAGAAACCTTTGCCTAACCGTAGATCCTAAAGGATTTCTCCAATTATTTTTCTAAAAGTTTTACAGATTTACATTTCACATTTTGGTCCATGATCCATTTTGATTTTTAATCTTTATGTAAAAAATGAAATTTAGGTTGAGGCTAAACAGATGGCAAATATGCCCACGTCCCGCATCATCAGTCCTAAGGGAATGCACATTAAAACCACAATGAGATATCACTACACACTTATCAGATTGGCTAAAGCAAGAAAATAGTGACAAACCAAGTGCTGGTGAGGACATGGAAAAACTTTCTCTCACCCTCATTGCTGGTGGGAATATAAAATGACACAGCCACCTGGAAAGGAGTTTGGCAATTTTTTAAAAAGTACAACATGGAATTGCACGTCTGGGCATTTTCCCCAAGGACACAAAAACATGTATACAACTTGCATTTATATAACATTCTCGAAATAACAAAATTATAGAAAGGAGAGCAGATGAGTGGTTGCCAACGGTTGCAGAAGAGACAGTGGTAGGAGGAAAGCCTCCGTGGCTATGGGAGGGCAGCAGTAGGGATTCTCATGGCAATGAAAATATTCCATAGCTCGACTGTATCAATGCCAAGACCCTAGTTGCCATACTGTAGTCTAGTTCTGTGGGATGATACCACTGGGGAGCTGGGAAAAGTGTACAGGGGTTCTCACTGGGACTCTGCATGTAAAGATATGATTATCTCAAAAGAAAAAGTTTTGTTTCTTCATTAAGAAAAAGAAAACAGTGCCAACATGGAGGGCAGCAGAACCAGAGGGTCAAAGAACCACCCTAACTGGCAGTCGCCAGTAGCAAGAAAACTCCATCTGCCCATCAGGGACCTGGTAAGAACGAACCTGCTAAGAGGACGGTGTACATTGCTTATGGATATAGTCTGTGGGGGGCACTGAAAACACACTTGCCTCAGAGGCCTAAACCTCCTGGGCTTTGTCCACTGTGCAGGCCAGAACGCCATTGGGAAGCAGGTGTGCTCTCTTCTGAAGAGAGGAGAAAGCACTTGGCTCACAAACAGTGGCCACTTACGGAGGCCTGGAAATCTGCTAGAGTGCCGAGCACTAGATCACCATCGCCCCATCAACCCCCAGGTGAATATTAGGGCATTGGAACCCAAAATAATTTCTTAATTTAACACAGGTGCCAGCCTTTTGGTCCTAGCCATCCATGGTAGAATCATATCACCTTACCTTAATTAAAAGTTTCTGAAGGTTAATTTTAAAAGGTATAAGTATGTCTAATTAATAATCTCCAAAATAATTTTCTCCTTCAAACAACAGACAGTGGGAGGAAGATACAAAATTCAGTTAACTGCACCCCCGATTGTCTTTGTTACAAAAACGAGGTTTTTTTTAACTTTCCAAAACCTTTGGGCTATCACTTTGGATAAATAAGTAACGTTTGCAATAACTACTGTATTCCTGTATTATAACACTGTGCTTTTCAACAGTGTAATACTTAAACTCTTCAAGCTCTGAATTCAGTCACTCTAGGGTGAGATAAGAAACAAGCCTCAGGAACCACACCAACCTCACACCTTCCTCCTGATCTACCTGCAGACCAGGCACAAGGATTACTAATCCAACACAGGATGAAAAATAGAATAACCTGGGCTTCACTCTTTAGCATATCAATCGTTGTGAAGGTATATCAAACCTATTATAAAAACAAAAGAAACCGTTTTCTCTTGCCAAAGTTTACCTGTTTTAAATTCTCAAAGTAAGCTACAACCTACGATGTATCTCTAAAGTTTTCAATTTTTCTTTCTTCAGACTTTTGTCAAAGTAGCTGTATTTCCTTGTTAAAGTACAACTATAGATGATTTACAAGGGAATATTTCAACTTACGTTGATAAATCAGAGGCTAGACTTAAACATACACATAATTTACCAGACTACTTTCATTTTTCCAGCATTGTTTCTGGGGCAACAGCCTTTTTCATCATTGTATGCTTGAAGATTTTTGCCTGTGCTCTCGCTTCATGTTTGATTCGATCTAAATAGTCGTCAGTTGCGGTCCCACTGTTTCCTATTCGTCCCCTTGGAAATAGATAGGTGGGGACACCGTTACGGCCCACCTCAGAAGGAAGTAGTTACAAAAGATTGATCTTCGCCCCATTTCCCAAGATCATAAGACTATTTCCAAGAGCAGGAGTGGAGAATGAAAGGATAGACCAAGAACAGGAAACCATTTTGTTTTTTCCTAGATCCTAACACAGTGATGAAAAAGTGCAAACTGTGCCCTAGAGGAATGCATCCTTTAGGTAAAGATTAACTTTGTTAACTTTGTCTTTCCAGAAACATGGAACCCTCAAGCATGATGGTCATTGGCCTATTGCAATCTGAAAATAAACTTCTGGGGGTGGTGAGAGCCAGTGACTCAGTGCCTGGGGACTGAGACCTCCCTCCTCAGGGTCTCCAAGACATTCGCAAGTGGTCAACAAGGGAGCCACGGTAGTTACGTCTACCTGATTGCAACATCTCCAGGGGAAAAGACTTAACCTGGGGCTCAGGGGGCTATGAAGCCACACTCATCTTAGAGTGCTGACCCCCTTCCTGTCTGTGGGAAGGGAACTTTTCTTAAATAAATCTTTTCTTCTTCCAAAAAACAAAGTTTAGTTTCTCTAAGAAAAAAACAAAACAAAAGAAAACAAACCCCACGACTTTGTTCATCACGGTTTTAAAAGCCCTTGATTTCTGCCTACTCCTCCTTGTATGGTGACCATTGCTCAGTTGTTTTTCCATTGCCTTTGCTCTATGGGTTCTATAATAAGGGCTCCCGGTTGGTCTTAATACCTTCATATCTTCATTCCAGGAGGATTCTTTCAATAACCATTTTCAGGATGCCCCTGCTGTAAGTTCACAGGGAGGGGGAGAGCACAGCCTGCAAGTAGCAGAGGAGTCAGTGCAAACTATCCCCACCTTTCTCAACTATGAGTATAATGTAATTAGGAAACTAGGTCCCAAGCTATTAGGGCTTCTGTTAATCTTGAAGTACTGTCTCCTGGCAATTATGGAAGATGGCCTGTAGATGGGCCCCGCATTAGAATCATTCAGGCATCTCAGTCCTCTGGAGAAAGGTGTTTATTGCTAATGTGTAGAAACATAATGATTCTTGTGTGTTGTTTTACAGCTGATAATTGTTCTGAATTCACTTATTAGTTGTATAACATTGTGTG
>NW_007132435.1:0-781 GCF_000164805.1 Carlito syrichta | reverse complement strand
TGTGTGTGTGTGTGTGTGTGTCTGTGTGTGTGCATGTGATGTGTGTAGTTTTTAGGGATTTCTACATACAAGATTATGTTGTCTGTGAATAAAAATAATTTTGTTTTTTCCGAAATTTGGTGACTTTTATTTCTTTTTCTTGTCTAATTTCTCTGTCTAGGACTCCTGTACTATGGTGAATCAAAATGGTAAAAACAGTCAGGCTTCTCTTGTTCCTAATCTTAGAGAATAACCTTTCACTTGTATGATGTTATCTGTGGGCTTTCTATCTATGGTCTTTGTGGAGTCATTTTCCTTCTATTCCTAGCTTGTTGCATGTTTCTCTCACAGGAGGGCTCTGTATTTTGTCAAATGCTTTTTCTGTATCACTTGAAGTAATCATGTTTGTTTTCTTCATTCTGTTAATGTGGTATATCACGTGATTGATGATCATATGTTTAATCATTATTTTCCTTCTAAGAATGAACCCCACTTGGCCCTGGTGTATAATCCTTTGAATATGCTTGTTAGCGTCTTGTTGAAGATTTCTTCATCAATATTCATCAGGCATACAGGCCTGTAGTTTTCGTTTTGTGTGTGGAGTCTTTATCGGTATCCGATGTGAGGATAATGCTGACCTCAAAGAGTGAGTTTGGAAGCGTTCTCTCTTATGCAGTATTTTGAAAGAGTTTAGGAGAATTGATGATGCTACTTCTTTAACTGGTTGGTAGAATTCACCAGTAAAGCCATATGGCCACATGGCCCTGGGCTATTATTTGTTGGGAAGTTTTGATTACTGATT
>NW_007132434.1:0-11250 GCF_000164805.1 Carlito syrichta | reverse complement strand
AATGACACACTCAATATGAGCCGAAGCCACAATCCAACTCATGGGCCAAGATCTGGTTATAGCTTTTGCCCTACATTACAGTGATCTGCTGTGTAAGCAAGGCCTAATAAGCCTCCTACTCTGATAGGTTAGAAGCATGGGAGAAACACAGGGCACTTAAACTGCGATTGGTACAGGTAGTTAAACAAAAACCGCATCTTTGTCCAAGATTCCCTTTCCCTGATCACAATGGTTCCATACAAAAGATCAACGAACTTGGAGTCGCTACTAACCCATTCAGCTCTCTCGATGACAAAGAATTTCATACCCCTCACTTCCAAATAACTCCCTATAACCGAAATTATGGGCAGGTTTTTTGGAAGTGGAAGTGGAAAGATTCAGATCGTATATAAGATTTGAATTTTAAAACAGGCCAGCAGCACTAGAGAGAACCACACTGAACCAGAGAGGAGCCAGTGACTAATCCTCATCCTCAACCTATGGCATATCACATAACTTGAACCCTGATTCCTCTGACTTTGTTTCCTCCTTCCTGCCCTCAACAACTGAGGAACTAAATCAAGAAGAGGCAGGGGAAAGAGTAAAAAACAGACCTAATCCCTGTCCCCTAAATTATAGCCAATTATTTGGTGGTGGGGGTGGAGGAAGTTCTGGGCTTGAATGTAAGTTTGTAATTTTGAAACACAATGGGCCAAGTTTTTAAAAATGAAATCAACAAAGATGTAATTCGGAGAATGAAAAGACCATGCAACAAAATATGACTTAAAGTAGATGGAGGGAAAAAAGTATCGACAGTGTTGTAAAACCGAAATAACCAGCTACACAATCTGACATTACCTGTTCCCTGGTTTGGCACACAAAAGTATTGTGCACCTAATAATTTGGGCTCGCTTACATCCTGAACTCGGTAGGACTGTTCAGTAGCTCCTTGAATGATGGCTAGACAGCTTGGGTTCCAAAGAGATGAGCAAAAGTGATTTGTGTCACTTCCAGAGAGACGCTTTTCAAAGTGGAGATGCAAAGTATCACATTCCTTTTCTGCCTGACACAGTGATCTACAACGTTCTACCCAGTGGATGTTCTCTTAATCTAGGAGTCTGAGTGAGGCCAATGAAGAAATACCAGCCGGGCTCGGTGGCTCAGCCTGTAATCCCACGCCTTTGGGAGGCTGAGGTGAGTGGATTGCCTGAGCCGTGGGTTCGAGACCCGCCTGGGCAGCGAGACCTCATCTCTACAATAAATCAAAAAATCAGCCAGGCGTGGTAGCACGTGCCTGTAATTCCGGCTACTCAGAAGGCTGAGGAGGAAGGATCGCCGGAGCCCAGCAGGTCGAGGCTGCGGTGGCCGGGAGCGGTCACTGCACTCCAGTCTGGGCGATCGAGTGAAACTCCAACTCAAAAAAAGAAATACCACACTTTCCTCCAAAAGTAGACAGGTATGCGGGGGGAAAAAATCTGTTTGTTGTTTAAAGATATGCAATTTGGGAGTTAATTATTAAGCAGTGAAATAGGGCCCATCGTAGCTGACATCCTTGAACAATTTCCAAAACTCTTGACACACTGTCCAAATATTGGGCACCTCTAACCCAAACAAGGCTCTACTAGTTATACAGAGAATATTTTCTGAGTCAAATTTTATTCACCTGCTTAAAATCGCACAATTTTAATGAGCTATTTCTTTGTATCTTTTGCCCATTTTCTAATTGGATTGTTTGTTTCACTGCTGAGCTTTGAGAGTTCTTTCTATATTCTAAATACTAATCCTTTCACAGATAAGTGGTTTGCTCATCTTTTTTCCAGTCTGTAGCTTTTCATTTCATCTTAATAGAATCCTTTTCAGAGTCAAAGTTTTAATTTTGATGAATCAAATTTGTCCATTTTTTGTTATGGACTGTAACTTGACGCCAAGTTTAAGAACCCTTTGCCTAACCATAGATCCTAAAGGATTTCTCCAATTATTTTTCTAAAAGTTTTACAGGTTTACATTTCACATTTTGGTCCTTGATCCATTTTGATTTTTAATCTTTATGTAAAATATGAAATTTAGGTTGAGGCTAAACAGATGGCAAATATGGCCACTTCCCGCGTCATCAGCCTTAGGGAATGCACATTAAAACCGCAATGAGATATCACTACACACTTATCAGATTGGCTAAAGGAAGAAAATAGTGACAAAGCAAGTGCTGGTGAGGATGTGGAAAAACTTTCTCTCACCCTCATTGCTGGTGGGAATGTAAAATGACACAGGCACCTTGGAAAGGATTTTGGCAATTTCTTAAAAAGTCCAACGTGCAATTGTACTCCTGGGCATTTTCCCCAAGGACACAAAAATATATATACACCTTGCATTTATATAACATTCTTGAAGTAACAAAATTATAGACAGGAGAGCAGATTAGTGGTTTCCAAGGGTTGTGGAAGAGACAGTGGTAGGAGAAAAGCCTCCGTGGCTATGGGAGGGCAGCAGTAGGGATTCTCATGGCAATGAAAATATTCCATAGCTCGACTGTATCAATGCTAAGACCCTAGTTGCCATACTGTAGTCTAGTTCTGTGTGATGATACCACTGGGGAGCTGGGAAAAGTGTACAGGGTTTCTTATTGTGACTCTGCATGTAAATATATGATTATCTCAAAATAAAAAGTTTTGTTTCTTCATTAAGAAGAAGAAAACAGTGCCAATATGGAGGGCAGCAGAACCAGAGGGTCAAAGAACCACCCTAATTGGCAGTCGCCAGTAGCAAGAAAACTCCATCTGCCCATCAGGGACCTGGTAAGAACGAACCTGCTAAGGGGATGGTGTACGTTGCTTATGGATATAGTCTGTGGGGGCACTGAAAACACAGTTGCCCCAGAGGCCTAAACCTCCTGGGCTTTGTCCACTGTGCAGGCCAGAACGCCATTGGGAAGCAGGTGTGCTCTCTTCTGAAGAGAGGAGAAAGCACTTGGCTCACAAATGGTGGCCACTTATGGAGGCCTGGAAATCTGCTAGAGTGTCGAGCACTGGATCACCATTGCCTCATCAATCCCCAGGTGAATATTAGGGTATTGGAACCCAAAATCATTTTTTAATTTAACACAGGTGCCAGCCTTTTGGTCCTAGCCATTCATGGTGGAATCATATTGCCTTACCTTAATTAAAAGTTTCTGAAGGTTAATTTTAAAAGGTTTAAGTATGTCTAATTAATAATCTCTGAAATAATTTTCTCCTTTAAACAACAGATGGTGGAGGAAGATACAATATTCAGTTAACTGCACCCCCGATTGTTTTGTTACAAAAACGAGTTTTTTTTTTACTTTCCAAACCTTTGGGCTATCATTTTGGATAAATAAGTAACGTTTGCAATAACTACTGTATTCCTGTATTATAACACTGTGCTTTTCAACAGTGTAATGCTTAAACTCTTCAAGCTCTTAATTCAGTCACTCTAGGGTGAGATAAGAAACAAGCCTCAGGAACCACACCAACCTCACACCCTCCTCCTGATCTACCTGCAGACCAGGCACAAGGATTACTAATCCAACACAGGATGAAAAATAGAATAACCTGGGCTTCACTCTTTAGCATATCAATCGTTGTGAAGGTATATCAAACCTATTATAAAAACAAAAGAAACCGTTTTCTCTTGCCAAGGTTTACCTGTTTTAAATTCTCAAAGTAAGCTACAACCTAACTATGTATCTCTAAAGTTTTCAATTTTTCTTTCTTCAGACTTTGTCAAAGTAGCTGTATTTCCTTGTTAAAGTACAACTATAGATGATTTACAAGGGAATATTTCAACTTACGTTGATAAATCAGAGGCTAGACTTAAACATACACATAATTTACCAGACTACTTTCATTTTTCCAGCATTGTTTCTGGGGCAACAGCCTTTTTCATCATTGTATGCTTGAAGATTTTTGCCTGTGCTCTCGCTTGATGTTTGATTCGATCTAAATAGTCGTCAGTTGCGGTCCCACTGTTTCCTATTCGTCCCCTTGGAAATAGATAGGTGGGGACACCGTTACGGCCCACCTCAGAAGGAAGTAGTTACAAAAGATTGATCCCATTTCCCAAGATCATAAGACTATTTCCAAGAGCAGGAGTGGGGAATGAAAGGATAGACCAAGAACAGGAAACCATTTTGTTTTTTCCTAGATCCTAACACAGTGATGAAAAAGTGCAAACTGTGCCCTAGAGGAATGCATCCTTTAGGTAAAGATTAACTTTGTTAACTTTGTCTTTCCAGAAACATGGAACCCTCAAGCATGATGGTCATTGGCCTATTGTAATCTGAAAATAAACTTCTGGGGGTGGTGAGAGCCAGTGACTCAGTGCCTGGGGACTGAGACCTCCCTCCTCAGGGTCTCCAAGACATTGGCAAGTGGTCAACAAGAGAGTCACGGCAGTTACGTCTACCTGATTGCAACATCTCCAGGGGAAAAGACTTAACCTGGGGCTCAGGGGGCTATGAAGCCACACTCATCTTAGAGTGCTGACCCCCTTCCTGTCTGTGGGAAGGGAACTTTTCTTAAATAAATCTTTTCTTCTTCCAAAAAACAAAGTTTAGTTTCTCTAAGAAAAAAACAAAACAAAAGAAAACAAACCCCACGACTTTGTTCATCACGGTTTTAAAAGCCCTTGATTTCTGCCTACTCCTCCTTGTATGGTGACCATTGCTCAGTTGTTTTTCCATTGCCTTTGCTCTATGGGTTCTGTAATAAGGGCTCCCGGTTGGTCTTAATACCTTCATATCTTCATTCCAGGAGGATTCTTTCAATAACCATTTTCAGGATGCCCCTGCTGTAAGTTCACAGGGAGGGGGAGAGCACAGCCTGCAAGTAGCAGAGGAGTCAGTGCAAACTATCCCCACCTTTCTCAACTATGAGTATAATGTAATTAGGAAACTAGGTCCCAAGCTATTAGGGCTTCTGTTAATCTTGAAGTACTGTCTCCTGGCAATTATGGAAGATGGCCTGTAGATGGGCCCCGCATTAGAATCATTCAGGCATCTCAGTCCTCTGGAGAAAGGTGTTTATTGCTAATGTGTAGAAACATAATGATTCTTGTGTGTTGTTTTACAGCTGATAATTGTTCTGAATTCACTTATTAGTTGTATAACATTGTGTGTGTGTGTGTGTGTGTGTGTGTGTGTGTGTGTGTGTGTGTGTGCATGTGATGTGTGTAGTTTTTAGGGATTTCTACATACAAGATTATGTTGTCTGTGAATAAAAATAATTTTGTTTTTTCCGAAATTTGGTGACTTTTATTTCTTTTTCTTGTCTAATTTCTCTGTCTAGGACTCCTGTACTATGGTGAATCAAAATGGTAAAAACAGTCATGCTTGTCTTGTTCCTAATCTTAGAGAATAACCTTTCACTTGTATGATGTTATCTGCTGGGCTTTCTATCTATGGTCTTTGTTGAGTCATTTTCCTTCTATTCCTAGCTTGTTGCATGTTTCTCTCACAGGAGGGCTCTGTATTTTGTCAAATGCTTTTTCTGTATCACTTGAGGTAATCATGTTTGTTTTCTTCATTCTGTTAATGTGGTATATCACGTGATTGATGATCATATGTTTAATCATTATTTTCCTTCTAAGAATGAACCCCACTTGGCCCTGGTGTATAATCCTTTGAATATGCTTGTTAGCGTTTTGTTGAAGATTTCTTTATCAATATTCATCAGGCATACAGGCCTGTAGTTTTCGTTTTGTGTGTGGAGTCTTTATCGGTATCCGATGTGAGGATAATGCTGACCTCAAAGAGTGAGTTTGGAAGCGTTCTCTCTTATGCAGTATTTTGAAAGAGTTTAGGAGAATTGATGATGCTACTTCTTTAACTGGTTGGTAGAATTCACCAGTAAAGCCATATGGCCACATGGCCCTGGGCTATTATTTGTTGGGAAGTTTTGATTACTGATTCAATCTCTCCCCATTAGTTACAAGTCTGTTGAGATTGTCTTTCTTCATGGTTTAGTCTTGGCAGGCTGAGTGTTTCTAGGAATGTCTCTGTTTCATCTAGGTTATTAAATTTGTGCTGTACAGGCGTTCATAGTATTCTCTTATGATTCTTTCTAGTTATGTAAAATCAGCAGTAGCATCTCCTTTTTTACTTCCGAATCTTTTTTTCACTTTCAGTCATGTTTTTTCCTTTCAAGTAAGATAGTTAAATGTTTGCCAACTTTGTTGATCTTTTGAAGAACTGACTCTTGGTTGCTTTGATTTTCAGTTTTTCTTTTCTCTGTGTTGTTTATCTATGCTCTACTCTGTCATTTCCTTCCTTCTGCTGCCTTTGCATTTAGTTCATTTTTGTTTCTGTAGCTGCTTCAAGTATAAAATTAGGTTGATGAGTCGAGGTATTCCTTCTGGCTTAATGCAAGTATTTACAGCTGTAAGTTTCCCTCTTACCACTGTTCTCGTTGATCCCACACATTTTGGTATGTTGTATTTTCATTTTCATTCATCTCATAATATTTTTAATTTCTTGTGGGATTTCTCCTTTGTCCCATTCATTGACTAAAAGGATGTTGTCTAATTTCCTGACATTTGTGGATTTTTCAGGTTTCGGTGGTCAGAAAAACTATTTTGTACAGTTTCTCAATCTCTTTGAATTTATTTAGATTATTTGATGGCCTCACACACGATCTATCTTACAAAATGTTTCATGTGCATTGCAGAAAAATGTGTATTCTCCTATTTTTAGGGGAGTGTTCTGTATGGTTCATCCAATTTTATCAGTTATCTATAATAGTCACTGTCTTTTGTGAAAATGAGATAATTTTCATGAAGCTATTCTGGATTGTCATTTTATCATCTTGCTTTGCATTTTATAAAAACCCCTAAGTTGCCATCAGTTATATTATTATTCTTATTATAAACACTCATGAGTTCTTTCTCTTTTGAAAGTGGTCAGTAATAAATTAATCACAGCCATTTTAAGGTTTTTAAAAAATCACCTACAAAATTTTTTTATATTACTGATGCTTCCCTGAAAATGCTTGCAATTGTTTACCAGCCTGAGTTTTTTTTTTGTAATCTATGTCAAAAAATGCAGTCTCAGAGCTCTGTGGAAAACTACTGTGTCAAGTACTCTTGAGCACAGGTTTCTGATAAGGTCTCTTGTGCAACATGGAGACTATACTTGTGGGCTAGTGAGGATTTCCAGAATTCTAGTAGAGAATCAGATGACTTCATGAGACTAACTCAAAATTGAGGAGAACAAGAATTTATTGGATAGGACAGAATGAGCTGATGAAAGATGATTGTGGGTTTTGTTTGAAATATTGTTGATGTTTAATGTTTTATATTGTAAATATGTTTTTAAAAAAAACCCTTTCTCGCTTCATACGGGGTCTGACAATCAAGTTCATGCACTCATCCTGGAAAACGTGGCTACATACTTCCTTGCTGAATATCACTATGGTCACTTTCGAAGTACACCCTTTGGGAAGGTATGTACCAACACCAGTGCCTAGGCTACCCACCAAAGCCCTTTTGGAACTCTTTTTCTGGAATGACAGTCAGAGCTGTCATCATATTACCCTTGTTGGCTTGAATGTCATCAACATGACTTCCTTTCAATATTCCCTTTATCTTCAGGTAAAGGAAAAAGCCACTGGGGGCCAGATAAGAAGAGTAGGGAGGGTGTTCCGATACAGTTATTTGTTTACTGGCTAAAAACTCCCTTATAGACAGTGCTGTGTGAGCTGGGGCATTGCTCCTTCGGGACCATTTTGCACACACCTTTCTCGTGCCAAGATTTTCTGTTAAGATTTTCCTGCTTCTCTATCAATGTTTATTTGGTCTCCTATGCTTCTCACAGTCAGCTGATAATTCTGACGCTCAATTTGACAGCATTTTTTGCAATGGTTTCGTCAGTTCTGCTCGTTACTGGCTATCCTGACCTCTGTTCATCAGTGATGCTTTACTCCCTGCAGAAACATGTTTGATCCATTTGCATACTACCGTTTTCTTCATGGCATTATCCCCATAAACTTGAACTAACATATCCCTGATTTCACTTCCACTCTTGCCTAGTTTAGCAAGAAATTAATGTTTGTTCATTGCTCTAATTCAGGCTCCGTCATTCTCGCAGCAGCACACAAATCATGCAACAACAATCATGAACACCACTCAGCAAGACACTGCCACACGCTGACACAAACACAGCTGTGAGACACTGATATAACAAGGGTATGAAACCTTACCGAGTTGTTTGTGCAGTGCTGCCAACGTAAGCGCAGTGGCAAGTTGGCAAACTTAATTGTCAGACCTTTTATCAGTTATAACATTTTAGACTGTGCTTCTGACCCCACATCACTTATAACAGTTTGGACTATATTTCTGTACGCATAAATACAATTTTAGTAAATGATATATTTTTCTTCTTGCCTTACTCCTCCATAATTTGGTAAGTATTTTTTTATGGCAATATACATATTTGCTTAATAAAGTTCATTAAAAGTCTGTTTTCCTTGTTAACAAGACATAATTACAAATAGTGATTAGGCTATGAAGGCTTTGAATGAAATGTCATATCTGAGAGGGATACTCATTTATCAGATGTGACCAGGCACTTTGAAGGACCTGTGTTCATCTTGATAAAACGCATACTTACAAAAGCTCTTTTAGGGAAACAAGTCTGGTACCTATCTTGCAGTATTCCCAGCCTTTTAGGCAGGTCCAGGAAACTTAGGTTATTTTGGGGACCTTGAGAAGTATTTGCCCACATTTATAGGTATTATAGGCAAAAACTGGTAGTGAGTTATTGGTTTAGCTTTCTATCCTTGCAAAACTTTTAAACGTCTCATCTGAGAGTCCTTATTACAAAAACTTCCAGGAAAGCAAACTTAAGGTCTATATAGGAAATTACCATTTCTTGCTGCAGCTATGTAGATAATAGCGCTAATTCTAATGAGATTAGCCTTATTTTGTTTTTTTTCTGGCAAGAATAATACTTCCTTGAGACTATTTGTGATCAATGGCAGAAGGATAACTGTTGAGAGACCTTTTGTATTTCAATGGAGAAGTAGTCATTGTCTTTATATAGTAAGCCCTTGGGGTTTTTAGAGTCTAGCACCATTCATTGTCCTTGAACTATTTTGTAACTCTTGGTAAATTGTAAGTAAAGGACAGACAATAAAGTATGTCCTTCAGATTCAGATATACTTACCCCTCCCCCACCTCCCGGCACAGTTGGGAAACCGCCTTCGTCTTATTTTACAATTCATCTCAACATCTCCTTCATCCAGGGGTCCCCAACCCCCGGGCTGCAGACCAGTACCGGTTTGTGGCCTGTTAGAAAACGGGCTACACAGCAGCAGGTGAGCAGCAGGTGAGTGGAGCTCCATCTTCTGTCAGATCAATTTCATTTAGTGTCTCATTGGAGCAGGAACCGTAGTGTAAACAGTGCATGTGGGAGATCTAGCTTGCACGCTCCTAATGAGAATCTAATGCCTGATGATGCCCCCTCCCTGAGGAAAAACTGTCTTGCACAAAACCAGTCCCTGGTGCCACAGAGGTTGGGGACTGCTGGCTCAATCCATACTAATCCGTGGTGTTGCAATTTTTTCTTTGAACTAGCTATAGCATGCCAAGTTTCCTCAATGAATGAGTAAAATGACATTTTAAGCACTCGTTCATTTTTATATTTGTGTGAGAGTCATGATTTTACCCTTGCTGAACATTGTCTTTTAACTGATTGAATAAATATGCTTTAAAAATATCACCATCAGAAAGGACTCATAACTAACTTTTCATTAATAGACCCTTTTAGACCATGTGAATTTGTAAACTATATATGCCTATTTACTGCCCAAAGGATAAAATTCTATAACTAAACAAAATTTATAAGTGAGGATATATACAGTCATCCTCCCTATCTGTGGGGAGTTGGTCCCAAGACCTCATGGATGCCGAAATCCACGGATGCTCAAGTTCCTGATAGAAAATGGCAATATATGTGCACACAACTCATGAACACCCTCCCTTGTAGTTTAAATCATCTCTAGATTACGTATAATACCTAATACCATGTAAACAACTTTTTATTACCTATAACACCTAATACAATGTAAACAGTTGTTGAACTGTGTTGCTTATGGAATAATGACAAAAAGAAAAAAGTCTGTACATGTTCACTACAGTCACAGCCATCCTTTTTTCTATTTGGGATGGGTTGAATCCTTGGATGCTGAACCCACAGATAGGGAGGGCTGAGTGTTCATGATTTTCCCCTCCTGAAGCATGCGTTCGACCTAGTGGATCTTGTATGGGGTTTTCTCGTTTCAGAATGATAATTGGCTAATCTGATCCCTCTATATTTTATCTGTTAACAGGATAAACAAAGTGGATAGACCTTCTATTTCTAGAAATCCAAAGAGAGAGAAGGTGGCTGCTCGTGTGGTTTGACCTCTAGCTAAGAAGACTTACTCCTCTGTGATCCAGTCAGTAACCCTGAATGGTGAGAAAGAGAATAAACATGCAACACCTGTTATCTAGCAGGCACTTTTCACATAACTTCTCCTTTAATTTTAATAGCAATCCTTGACGCCCATGTTAATTCTAGTTTACTGGTGAGAAGCAAGAGGCTTTGAAATAACTTGCTTATGGTAGTCAACCAACCACTGGAGTTTACCAAGTCTAGGGCCTTGTGCTCCTCTCCATTATGCACCTAGCTCTAGTACCTACCAGATTCATCTTTTGAAGGGGACAAATCTTGCTCCGTTTCTCACTCTCTGTTTCCAGGAATGATTTCTCCTTCGTAATGGACCAGACGAGCCATTATTAAATCAAATCAGATCCTTTTATTCAAGGCAAATCCCTGTCTGTTGGGTGGGCAGGGTGAGAGTGCGAAGTGTTTATTCCATCATTCATTTGGTCTATTTAGAGCCCCTCATCCTAAAGTGGGAGTGGCCAGCTGCTTGCTGCTGTCCTTATACTCACTGAGGTTAGTGAAGGGGAGTGGTGTGGTGGTGGTGGTGGAGGGGGCTGTGATCTGAGGGGAGGCAGGCTGATGAAGTGAGCTCCAGGTTTTAAGCACACATTTGTCACTTCACGTGTTCAAAAGCTCCCTCTCAATGGTGCAATGACGTCACAGTGCTGTAGTGGCTACCGTGGCTCATGTGTGACTGCTATTGCCTATATTACGCTGGAGGACCAGCAACGAGTGAAAAAGTTGCCTCAGCCCTGTTCTGAGTGGTGGCCATCAGGTGCTGAGAGCAGTCATAGGCTGGACGGTAAGGGGGCACAGCTAACTGGCCACTCAGAACG
>NW_007132433.1:0-7853 GCF_000164805.1 Carlito syrichta | reverse complement strand
GGAAACAAGTCTTGCAGTATTCCCAGCCTTTTAGGCAGGTCCAGAAACTTAGGTTATTTTGGGGACCTTGAGAAGTATTTGCCCACATTTATAGGTATTATAGGCAAAAACTGGTAGTGAGTTATTGGTTTAGCTTTCTATCCTTGCAAAACTTTTAAACGTCTCATCTGAGATTCCTTATTACAAAAACTTCCAGGAAAGCAAACTTAAGGTCTATATAGGAAATTACCATTTCTTGCTGCAGCTATGTAGATAATAGCGCTAATTCTAATGAGATTAGACTTATTTTTTTTTTTCTGGCAAGAATAATACTTCCTTGAGACTATTTGTGATCAATGGCAGAAGGATAACTGTTGAGAGACCTTTTGTATTTCAATAGAGAAGTAGTCATTGTCTTTATATAGTAAGCCCTTGGGGTTTTTAGAGTCTAGCACCATTCATTGTCCTTGAACTATTTTGTAACTCTTGGTAAATTGTAAGTAAAGGACAGACAATAAAGTATGTCCTTCAGATTCAGATATACTTACCCCTCCCCCACCTCCCGGCACAGTTGGGAAACCGCCTTCGTCTTATTTTACAATTCATCTCAACATCTCCTTCATCCAGGGGTCCCCAACCCCCGGGCTGCAGACCAGTACCGGTTTGTGGCCTGTTAGAAACCGGGCTACACAGCAGCAGGTGAGCAGCAGGTGAGTGGAGCTCCATCTTCTGTCAGATCAATTTCATTTAGTGTCTCATTGGAGCAGGAACCGTAGTGTAAACAGTGCATGTGGGAGATCTAGCTTGCACGCTCCTAATGAGAATCTAATGCCTGATGATGCCCCCTCCCTGAGGAAAAACTGTCTTCCACAAAACCAGTCCCTGGTGCCACAGAGGTTGGGGACTGCTGGCTCAATCCATACTAATCCGTGGTGTTGCAATTTTTTCTTTGAACTAGCTATAGCATGCCAAGTTTCCTCAATGAATGAGTAAAATGACATTTTAAGCACTCGTTCATTTTTATATTTGTGTGAGAGTCATGATTTTACCCTTACTGAACATTGTCTTTTAACTGATTGAATAAATAAGCTTTAAAAATATCACCATCAGAAAGGACTCATAACTAACTTTCATTAATAGACCCTTTTAGACCATGTGAATTTGTAAACTATATATGCCTATTTACTGCCCAAAGGATAAAATTTTAGAACTAAACAAAATTTATAAGTGAGGATATCTACAGTCATCCTCCCTATCTGTGGGGAGTTGGTCCCAAGACCTCATGGATGCCGAAATCCACGGATGCTCAAGTTCCTGATAGAAAATGGCAATATATGTGCACACAACTCATGAACATCCTCCCTTGTAGTTTAAATCATCTCTAGATTACGTATAATACCTAATACCATGTAAACAACTTTTTATTACCTATAACACCTAATACAATGTAAACAGTTGTTGAACTGTGTTGCTTATGGAATAATGACAAAAAGAAAAAAGTCTGTACATGTTCACTACAGTCACAGCCATCCTTTTTTCTATTTGGGATGGGTTGAATCCTTGGATGCTGAACCCACAGATAGGGAGGGCTGAGTGTTTATGATTTTCCCCTGCTGAAGCATGCGTTCGACCTAGTGGACCTTGTATGGGGTTTTCTCATTTCAGAATGATAATTGGCTAATCTGATCCCTCTATATTTTATCTGTTAACAGGATAAACGAAGTGGATAGACCTTCCATTTCTAGAAATCCAAAGAGAGAGAAGGTGGCTGCTCGTGTGGTTTGAACTCTAGCTAAGAAGACTTACTCCTCTGTGTTCCAGTCAGTAACCCTGAATGGTGAGAAAGAGAATAAACATGCAACACCTGTTATCTAGCAGGCACTTTTCACATAACTTCTCCTTTAATTTTAATAGCAATCCTTGACGCCCATGTTAATTCTAGTTTACTGGTGAGAAGCAAGAGGCTTTGAAATAACTTGCTTATGGTAGTCAACCAACCACTGGAGTTTACCAAGTCTAGGGCCTTGTGCTCCTCTCCATTATGCACCAAGCTCTAGTACCTACCAGATTCATCTTTTGAAGGGGACAAATCTTGCTCCGTTTCTCACTCTGTTTCCAGGAATGATTTCTCCTTCGTAATGGACCAGACGAGCCATTATTAAATCAAATCAGATCCTTTTATTCAAGGCAAATCCCTCTCTGTTGGGTGGGCAGGGTGAGAGTGCGAAGTGTTTATTCCATCATTCATTTGGTCTATTTAGAGCCCCTCATCCTAAGCGGGAGTGGCCAGCTGCTTGCTGCTGTCCTTATACTCACTGAGGTTAGTGAAGGGGAGTGGTGTGGTGGTGGTGGTGGAGGGGGCTGTGATCTGAGGGGAGGCAGGCTGATGAAGTGAGCTCCAGGTTTTAAACACACATTTGTCACTTCACGTGTTCAAAAGCTCCCTCTCAATGGTGCAATGACGTCACAGTGCTGTAGTGGCTACCGTGGCTCATGTGTGACTGCTATTGCCTATATTACGCTGGAGGACCAGCAACGAGTGAAAAAGTTGCCTCAGCCCTGTTCTGAGTGGTGGCCATCAGGTGCTGAGAGCAGTCATAGGCTGGACGGTAAGGGGGCACAGCTAACTGGCGCTCAGAAGGCTTCAGTTAGCCGCAGCCACTGGTCAGGGTGCCACTGCCCGGCCAGCAGCCCATAGCTACCAATGATGAGGAAGATGGAGCCTCAGCATCCAAACCTGGTCCTGTTCCACCCACTTTAATCCTTTTGCTGTCCTTCCCTCCTTCTGTGAACCCCGCCACCCCTCCTGAACTTTGTTGATTCTAAATCTGGTCCCATTGCTGCCAGCAGCAGTGGTGCCATCAATTGTCATTGCTGCCTGCCCAGAGGAATCAGCATTTGAGGACCTGGAAAGGGAACCTGTCAAATCCACAGAGAGAATCCAGCTTTGGAAGATCCTTATATACTTAGGTCTTTTGATGTCCTTCAAAAAACACCTTCTATTTAGACCTGTCTTTACAGCACTGTGCAACCACATGGCCCTCTTGCCTTCCTGCCAGGATGAGTCAATGCTAGTGAAGTGACTGTAGCCTTGAGGATTAGGGATAAATGCTCTGCAAAGCAGGCTACGGGCTTAATTCAGCATGGTGCTGAGGATGGGGAGGACCACTAGGCAAGAACTAGATCATGTCAAGCAAATCTGAATTCTGATCGCCAAGGTGAAATGATAGAGAGTTTCCTGGGTAGCTTTTAAAAATATAGTAAAAGTGACACAGAAGTTGGAGTAAAGGAGCCGACTTATTACACCCCTCTTTCAAACTCCCCCTAATAAATGACTTTGAAGCACAAGTGGCATCAAGGATAAGGAACAGAGTCAGATTACCTAGAGATAGAGGAATAGTGCTCTCGAAGAACTAAAGAGGAAGAGTTCATCCATGAACAATATCAAACTTTGTAAAATATTTAAGATACTTTATTCTGAGACAGATGTGAGTGACCTAGGTCCATGACATTGTTGTTCCAAGAAGTCCTGAGAACATGTGGCTGAGGTGACTGAGCCGCAGCTTGGCTATATACCTCTTAGAAAGACAGAGGTTACAAAAGACACAAATCAGTTCATGTGAGATTTATACTGGTTCTGCCCGGAGGACAGGGGATCTCCAAGCAGGGCCTTGCATAGGTGGATTCACAGATTTACTGTTTAAGGGATTCTGAAGTCAGCAAAGGAAATGCCCCTGTTGATAAGGTCATGGGGTGTTGAGAGGAACCTTCTTGATATGCAGATGAGACCTCAATGGTGGCAACCCTGAGAGAGAATAAGTAGCAAATGTGTAGCTCCTTATGGATCCCTGGGGAGGAGATTCTATGCAGATGCAAATTTTTCAAGAGGTGGCTTTGCAGGGTCATATAAGATTTGGATTTCCCTCTTTGTTATGTGATGTTAAGCCAGAGTCAGGTGGGAAAGTAAATGATATTACGTACGGTTCATAAAAATCGGCCTCCCAGGCCCCTTAGTTAGGAATCTAGCAAGGGAAAGAAAATAAAGAAGTGAGAGTTACAGTCCTCAGTTTCATACAGGAATACTCATACTTTGTTTGCAGACAAAGTGGAGGATGAAATCTCTTTAGAGAAGAAAAGCAGAGAAAAGTGGTATGTAAATGTGTGACTTAAAATAATTGACTCTCATTCAGAGCAATTCTTAAATTGAGGTTAAAGAGGCAAAGCACAGCGTGGGATCAATGGATGACAATATCAGCTTATCCCATGCCAATCATGTGTTTTTCTCCTACTACTCAATCTCAAAGGGCCTCAGTAAGCACAGGAAGAAGGAACACTTGTAAATTCAGTGAGAAACAAGTAGGCAAGTTTAAACAAAAGAATGTCTGTTTAATAATGTACAACAGATCTGCCAAACATCAAAGCACCTGCTGACATTTACAAAGCTTTCACTGATGGAGTGAACATGGCCCCCTCCCCAATGAATTATAAAGCCTCCTCATAGAAAGATTAGCAACACCACAGGAAGCACTGCTGTTGGCATCCATGAACAAGGAAGACCTCTGGAGAGCAGTAGCTGTGAAGAAGCTACCATTTGCTGTACCAGTGAGGACACTGAGAAGGACAAAAGCAAGAGCAAGAAATTGCTCTGAAGGAAGATCTGCCTTCATCTGAATCATCTCAGATGACTGAAGAAGGGCCATGGCCAGCCACTGCTTTTCCCATGCCACCAGAGGCCAGAAAGAAGGATCAGAAAATATTGAATAAAGGGGTTCAGAACTCAAAGGTGCTGAGGTGCAGCAGAAAAATCCAGGTCCAGTTCTAAAACGAAAGCCTCCCATGTTTAGAAAATTTGCAGAGGAGATATATTAGAAATGTAGTTTGTGATCAAAAGACTCTTCTTCATTTCATAACCAGCTCTTTTACTTGCCAGGATTATCTAGGGGGAGAAAGGAGAAACAAATGATGGCTACTTATAGTCAGAACATTTTATTAATTCCAAAGGATTCAGTCAACTTGGTTTTTGCCTTATAATATAGAAACAGCATTTACAATTACTTTTTCAAAGAACACTGCATACGTTGTTTTGCAATTTAACCTAAATATACAGTTTTGCATGAGGTATAATAGATCACTCCAAAAAAGGAAACTTTTGAGTGATTTACAATTACATTGAATTAATGGCTTTTGCAGTTTACAGGCATTTTTGTACCCCTATTAATGAAGGTCTTGCAACTAAATGGATACTTAAAAATCGATTTTCTCCTGGATATTTGTTAATTACGTAGAAGTCAACAAGTTATCTTTAAGATTTGTGTAGAAAAGATGCTAGAGAATCTTGAAATTAGAAAACCACATGCTCAAATGTCTGTTGTTGCTACATTGTTTCATTTTTTAATTTTACAAAACACCACTGGTGTCTCTCAGTTTCCAAAAGCCCACAGGATAAAGGCCAAACACCTAAGAAGTACCTAAAAGGCCTTTTGACTACATTCCCCGCAGCCACTCCTTGTCCTCACGTAGTTACCCCATTTCTCCAAACGCTCCGTTCACTTTGTTGACACTGTTGCCTCTACTGACTCTTCTGCAGTTAGTCGGCCCAGCAGATTTTTATTTATTTTTCAAAACTGGCTCAAAAGGTACTACCTTTTCAATGCCTTTCAAGTCTTTCCCAGGAAGACTGTCTCCTCATTTCCATGGCAACTTCTCACATCTGTTTCATCACACTTGCATTATAAATATGTCTGCAACTAATATCTGTCAGCTTTTTAGCCTCAGTACCTAAGAAGGACCTGGCCACATAATTGCTGCCTCAGTAAAAGTTTCATAAATAAAATAATGGAAAACAAAGCTTTGGCATCAAAAGACTCGGGGTTAATACAGGAGCAATTCAAAGGGCTTTCGCTGTCCAAACTAAAAGTAGCTGCTTGGAAATATTTGTCAACATTCAAGCTCGATGGCAAATGAACAAAACTGAGAAGCCCAGGACCAGAAGTTGAAAAGTGAGGCTCTGAAGGATACAATGGGTCACTTAAAAAGGAGATGTTGCACATGAATGGTGGAGGGAGATGCTTGAATCTCCAGGCTTTGAACATCCAGCCTGGTTCTCTTCATATACACACCTTCACATGCCATTCAAGGTTGTCCATGGGCTGGCTCCATCATGCATTTCATGCTTTATATTCCACTACATTCTTTCATGTGTGAGCATGTTCTCCAAAAACAGAATTCCTTTCTGTCACAAAGGACACTCTTCTCTCCTTAGCTTCCATACCATTGTTCCCAGGGTTTCCTGCCTCTGTTCAAATCTAAGAACAACTGCTGCCATTCTCATTCCCCACCTGGATTTAAGCGCCACCTCCCCTACCCCCAACTGTCATTTTTTTAAATCACCATTCTTGTAACAGTAGCTAAAGACAGGCTTAGCACCAACAAGACAGGCTAGGCTAGGGATTAAGATGGCCAAGCAGAAAAAAAAAGTCAATCAGGGGATGTGGAGGCACAGTAAGGAGGGCCATGGTCCAGAAAGGGAGTGGTGGTAATTCAAAGGTCAAAGAGGGAGACCATCATCTCTGGCTGACTCATGCACTGTTGGATGCTCTCCCTCTGAGCACAGGCTAAGGCACGAGTTTCCTCCCAAAAGTGGTTGTGTCCTCCCTCAGTGAGCCCCCATAGGCAAGCTCGAGGTCCTGTTCTGGCCCCATCCTCAGAACAGACTGGCATCTTCTTAAAGCTGCCCAGGAAGCAGAGGTCATGGAGAAATATGCTCTTCCTACCACCTGAAGCTCTCCGGAAGTAGGGGAAATGCTGTCAAATGAAACTGTAGGTCTCTGCACATAAGTCACAGTGGGGGCTGTTTTTAATGCGAGGACAATTAAGTGGCTGTAATTGAGAGGGGGCCTCAACCAAGATTTTCTCTTTGCACTTGACTTGTGACAGCTTTTGGCTCTGAAAGTGCTTCCTTTTGTTAGGAGGCTGGAGCTCCATGGAAGACTTGTTCTCTTGTTCCCCAGCCACTTCTTCTGTGAGGTTAAAGTCGCTGGAGGAAGGGGCAACCGGTTTCTGCAAAGTAGACTGCTCACTGGAAGAAGATGGCAGGGACTCCACCACTGTGTCCTCTGAGGAGCTAAACTCTTCTGTTTTAAAGGGAGGTAGGAGGGAAGGTAGCATTCTTGTCACATCCTTCTTTTTACTGGGCTCTGGGGCTTTCTGGCTGCCATGGGGACACATGATATTGGGGTTTGCCCATATCCACAGGTTGGGTTCAAGCTGAGGACCATCATTGTCTGGACTGGGTCTCTTCTCCTCATGAACCTCTGGGGGCTTCACTGTTTGCATTCTGTATTTGACAATGTTCTGCTCAGCTAAGGAGAGCTGGTCTGTGGTGCAAGTCATGAAGAACTCATTCTTCATGTCCCAGTCCAGCAGCCCGGGGACCTGGCCATGGAGACTGTAGCAAAATTCACGATCTTTTAGATTTATGTCCATCTTTATTGAAGAGATAGGTAAGGGAGACTTCCAAAAGAACACAAGTCTCTCAGACACCTCTCAAAGTTTCTGCTGGGGCTCTGTTGTTTAGTTTGGTGACCACAAGGCTGTAGCACAATGGCACAATTATGGCTCACAGCAGCTTCAACCTCCTGGGCTCAGGAGATCCTCGGGTCTACTAGAAAAAGAGGCACCGATGCCTCATTAATTAGTGGTCAGACTTGGAGAGATGTCAGCATTCTAGAACAAAACAAAAAATGGGGAAGCAATGAAAAAGAGTTTTTTGAAATCAGGGTATCCAAATAGGAAAAGACAAGTCAAGTTATCCTTCTTTGCAGATGACATGATCCTATACCTCCAAAACCCAAGAGAATCTGTCAAAAACCTCC
>NW_007132432.1:0-10470 GCF_000164805.1 Carlito syrichta | reverse complement strand
GAGAAGGAGAAAGAGCAAGAGCAAGAAATTGCTCTGAAGGAAGATCTGCCTTCATCTGAATCATCTCAGATGACTGAAGAAGGGCCATGGCCAGCCACTGCTTTTCCCATGCCACCAGAGGCCAGAAAGAAGGATCAGAAAATATTGAATAAAGGGGTTCAGAACTCAAAGGTGCTGAGGTGCAGCAGAAAAATCCAGGTCCAGTTCTAAAACGAAAGCCTCCCATGTTTAGAAAATTTGCAGAGGAGATATATTAGAAATGTAGTTTGTGATCAAAAGACTCTTCTTCATTTCATAACCAGCTCTTTTACTTGCCAGGATTATCTAGGGGGAGAAAGGAGAAACAAATGATGGCTACTTATAGTCAGAACATTTTATTAATTCCAAAGGATTCAGTCAACTTGGTTTTTGCCTTATAATATAGAAACAGCATTTACAATTACTTTTTCAAAGAACACTGCATACGTTGTTTTGCAATTTAACCTAAATATACAGTTTTGCATGAGGTATAATAGATCACTCCAAAAAAGGAAACTTTTGAGTGATTTACAATTACATTGAATTAATGGCTTTTGCAGTTTACAGGCATTTTTGTACCCCTATTAATGAAGGTCTTGCAACTAAATGGATACTTAAAAATCGATTTTCTCCTGGATATTTGTTAATTACGTAGAAGTCAACAAGTTATCTTTAAGATTTGTGTAGAAAAGATGCTAGAGAATCTTGAAATTAGAAAACCACATGCTCAAATGTCTGTTGTTGCTACATTGTTTCATTTTTTAATTTTACAAAACACCACTGGTGTCTCTCAGTTTCCAAAAGCCCACAGGATAAAGGCCAAACACCTAAGAAGTACCTAAAAGGCCTTTTGACTACATTCCCCGCAGCCACTCCTTGTCCTCACGTAGTTACCCCATTTCTCCAAACGCTCCGTTCACTTTGTTGACACTGTTGCCTCTACTGACTCTTCTGCAGTTAGTCGGCCCAGCAGATTTTTATTTATTTTTCAAAACTGGCTCAAAAGGTACTACCTTTTCAATGCCTTTCAAGTCTTTCCCAGGAAGACTGTCTCCTCATTTCCATGGCAACTTCTCACATCTGTTTCATCACACTTGCATTATAAATATGTCTGCAACTAATATCTGTCAGCTTTTTAGCCTCAGTACCTAAGAAGGACCTGGCCACATAATTGCTGCCTCAGTAAAAGTTTCATAAATAAAATAATGAAAAACAAAGCTTTGGCATCAAAAGACTCGGGGTTAATACAGGAGCAATTCAAAGGGCTTTCGCTGTCCAAACTAAAAGTAGCTGCTTGGAAATATTTGTCAACATTCAAGCTCGATGGCAAATGAACAAAACTGAGAAGCCCAGGACCAGAAGTTGAAAAGTGAGGCTCTGAAGGATACAATGGGTCACTTAAAAAGGAGATGTTGCACATGAATGGTGGAGGGAGATGCTTGAATCTCCAGGCTTTGAACATCCAGCCTGGTTCTCTTCATATACACACCTTCACATGCCATTCAAGGTTTGTCCATGGGCTGGCTCCATCATGCATTTCATGCTTTATATTCCACTACATTCTTTCATGTGTGAGCATGTTCTCCAAAAACAGAATTCCTTTCTCTCACAAAGGACACTCTTCTCTCCTTAGCTTCCATACCATTGTTCCCAGGGTTTCCTGCCTCTGTTCAAATCTAAGAACAACTGCTGCCATTCTCATTCCCCACCTGGATTTAAGCGCCACCTCCCCTACCCCCAACTGTCATTTTTTTAAATCACCATTCTTGTAACAGTAGCTAAAGACAGGCTTAGCACCAACCAGACAGGCTAGGCTAGGGATTAAGATGACCAAGCAGAAAAAAAAAAGTCAATCAGGGGATGTGGAGGCACAGTAAGGAGGGCCATGGTCCAGAAAGGGAGTGGTGGTAATTCAAAGGTCAAAGAGGGAGACCATCATCTCTGGCTGACTCATGCACTGTTGGATGCTCTCCCTCTGAGCACAGGCTAAGGCACGAGTTTCCTCCCAAAAGCGGTTGTGTCCTCCCTCAGTGATCCCCCATAGGCAAGCTCGAGGTCCTGTTCTGGCCCCATCCTCAGAACAGACTGGCATCTTCTTAAAGCTGCCCAGGAAGCAGAGGTCATGGAGAAATATGCTCTTCCTACCACCTGAAGCTCTCCGGAAGTAGGGGAAATGCTGTCAAATGAAACTGTAGGTCTCTTGCACATTAAGTCCACAGTGGGGGCTGTTTTTTAATGCGAGGACAATTAAGTGGCTGTAATTGAGAGGGGGCCTCAACCAAGATTTTCTCTTTTGCACTTTGACTTGTGACAGCTTTTGGCTCTGAAAGTGCTTCCTTTTGTTAGGAGGCTGGAGCTCCATGGAAGACTTGTTCTCTTGTTCCCCAGCCACTTCTTCTGTGAGGTTAAAGTCGCTGGAGGAAGGGGCAACCGGTTTCTGCAAAGTAGACTGCTCACTGGAAGAAGATGGCAGGGACTCCACCACTGTGTCCTCTGAGGAGCTAAACTCTTCTGTTTTAAAGGGAGGTAGGAGGGAAGGTAGCATTCTTGTCACATCCTTCTTTTTACTGGGCTCTGGGGCTTTCTGGCTGCCATGGGGACACATGATATTGGGGTTTGCCCATATCCACAGGTTGGGTTCAAGCTGAGGACCATCATTGTCTGGACTGGGTCTCTTCTCCTCATGAACCTCTGGGGGCTTCACTGTTTGCATTCTGTATTTGACAATGTTCTGCTCAGCTAAGGAGAGCTGGTCTGTGGTGCAAGTCATGAAGAACTCATTCTTCATGTCCCAGTCCAGCAGCCCGGGGACCTGGCCATGGAGACTGTAGCAAAATTCACGATCTTTTAGATTTTATGTCCATCTTTTATTGAAGAGATAGGTAAGGGAGACTTCCAAAAGAACACAAGTCTCTCAGACACCTCTCAAAGTTTCTGCTGGGGCTCTGTTGTTTAGTTTGGTGACCACAGGCTGTAGCACAATGGCACAATTATGGCTCACAGCAGCTTCAACCTCCTGGGCTCAGGAGATCCTCGGGTCTACTAGAAAAAGAGGCACCGATGCCTCATTAATTAGTGGTCAGACTTGGAGAGATGTCAGCATTCTAGAACAAAACAAAAAATGGGGAAGCAATGAAAAAGAGTTTTTTGAAATCAGGGTATCCAAATAGGAAAAGACAAGTCAAGTTATCCTTCTTTGCAGATGACATGATCCTATACCTCCAAAACCCAAGAAGAATCTGTCAAAAACCTCCTTGCACTGACAAAGGACTTTGGAAAAATCTCAGGGCATAAAATAAATGTGCAAAAGACAGTTGCATTCCTATACACCAACAATAAACAAACAGAAACCCAAAAAAGAAGCACAGTCCCTTTCACAATAGCCACACAAAAAATGAAATATCTTGGCATCTCCCTAACCAGAGAAGTGAAAGATATTTACAACGAAAATGACAAAACACTGCTCAAAGAATCAACGATGACACACACAAAAATGGAAAAATATTCCATGCTCATGGATTAGAAGGATCAACATTGTTAAGATGTTCATTCTGTCCAGGGAAATCTAGAGATGTGTTGTTTGTATGTTAGAATTGCTAGTTTCTAAGGATTGGCAAGCAGGAAAGAATACAGAAAAAACAGTAAGCAAGCTACATGTGGTTCCAGAAGAACAGGTATCATCCCAATGGGTGCTGCAAGGTTGTATAGGCAGCCTGCAGCCCAAGGGTGCCTGATAAGAGAACATGAAATTCAGCCTGAGCTTTGTTTTCCAAACCATGTGCCTCATCCTCAGGCTATGTCAATTCATAGGAGGTACTTCTTTGTAATTCATACAGGGAAGCCATGCAGTCACCACGTGCCCTCAAACTGCATCTTCTTAGAAGGTGCATGTTTTTTCTCATTCACACATAGATCAGCAGCCATGTATATCAAGAAGTGGTAAGACATATTAGCACTGATGGTCACAGATAATTATCAGGCAAAAATAGGTCCCGAGTATTGCAAGATGATTAACAGTATAATTTAAAGAGGGAATTGCCTAAGAAAACTCAATCCTTTGTCTTCTAGGAAATGAATCCTTTAAACACTCCTGCTAATGGTAACAAAATACAAGTAAGGAATAAATAAACCTGAATAATGCTAACAGACTAGATAAGTATAGCAAAAGGACAGGATAATGGGTGCAACCAATCATGCATAAATAAAATAATGCTTCATTTATGTTAAAGATTAGTCATACATACACACACGCTCTGTGTGCCAGACGGGTAATTGAAAGTACCATGAGATAAATAAAACACTCTTTTTAAAGAGATTTCAGCCTATACTTTGTGGTTAAATCACTTTGAACTACCCAACCATGTCCTATGTCCTGCCCCCCAAGAATGAATGAGTTGATAAGACGCATTCTGTTACCTTGGCATGTTTGAGATGGCATTTCTCTTTTCAGTTGAGGAATATTATTGTAACCCTAAGAAATGCATAAGTAGTAAAATTACGGAAATCACAAAAAGACATCAAAATAAGTTAACCTGAGGGAGGAAAAATGCAAGGCTAGAAATAAAGAAGAAATCAGTTAAACTCATGGAGTTCATACTTTAGGATCGGTTTACATGTAAGTGCATGGATATATTTTTAATGATTGTATTGATGTAGATTTCATATATTAGTCAAGCCATTTGAAGTGTTTCAAAAAGGTCACATATATTTATAATTGCAGTTTAAAGTTTTTAGAAAATTTAACTCCTCTAATTGGTGAACAATGTTTAGATAGTCAATAAAAATTAATTGTAGAAGTGTTGTTTATAAGCTATTTGAACTTCATAAAATTGAGCAGTAAACAAAGCACAAATAGTAGTAAGTATTCTTCTTCATGTATGAAAGCCACTGGACTCTAAAGAACCCGTGAAAGACCTTTATTATTTTAACACTATTTTCATTTGCTTTTTTCGCTAGCAATCAGATTGACTTTTCAAGTTTCTGGAGACTTCCTCATTGTTTTCACATGTACCAAAGTTGACAGAGTTCAATTCTGAACATGTTATGTTTGAAGAAGCGAATCACGGTAGGCGGCTGGAATAAGTAATGGCCATTGGACTCTCGAACTATCTCTTCCACATGTGTGTTTCCTCCTCTATAAAACAGAGATGATAAAAAATCGCATTTCAGTGAATTATTGGGAATGAATATCAAATGAGAAACTGTAATGTAATCATTAGTTAATGTGTAACGAACATCAAGGTCTAACTTTAGTATTTGACACCTCATAAGGTTCCATAAATGTAAACTTTCATTTATGTTATTTTTTAAAGGGAAACATGGGCTCTTAAACATGAACATATTACAACAGAAATCACACTGGAAAAGAAACAGAATTGATTTTAATGACTATGCTTGGAAGGCTTACTTAACTTGACAGTCTAGAAACTGGATTCTAATCCTTACTTTAGGGGTTGCAATCTGAACCTCAAAACCTCAATCCAACAAAAATTTGAGTCTTCCTTTATATCCAAGGTTTTGAAAGTTTTGAACATATGGAAGAAAAAGTGCCTCTTGATTTGAAATACTTTTTTCCAAGTGTTCTGAGACACTTTAAAGGCCAATAATCCCATGTTAATTGTCACTTACTGCTTGCTTTCCTCTCCAAGGGTTCGACCTCAAGTGCCTGGGAAGGAGAAGGGGAAGAGAACTGTCTACAAAACAAAACAAAGCATAAACTCAGACAAAAACCCTGTGGAGATGGCTATATCCTGAGGCAAGCTTTTTGTTTGTGTGTCGTGAGTCGGAGTCTTACTCTGTTGTCCAGGCTGGAGTGCTGTGGCAGGATCACAGCTCACAGCAGCCTCCACCTCCTGGGCTCAAGTGATCCTTCTGCTTCAGTCTCCGGAGCAGCTGGGACAACAAGTGCTTGCCCCTACACCCGGCTATTTTTTTTTTATATTTTGTGTAGATGAGGTCTCACTATGTTGCCCCGGCTGGTTTTGAACTCCTGATATCAAGGGATCCTCCTGTCTCTGCCTCCCAAGTGCTGGGATTACAGGTGTGAGCCACTGCACCCAGCCCTGAGGCAAACTTTGCATAGTTTAAAGCAAAGAAACTGTCCTGCAATAGGGATTAAGTGACTTGTCAAGAAAAGAGAATACAGAGAGTAGAGTCAGAATCTTAGGTCAAGTACATGTTTCACACCGTTCCAGCTGCTTTTTGTTCTTCTCAAGAGAACAAGTCACACCAACACACGTATTAAAATGTGTGACAGACTGGGCTCGGTGGCTCAGCCTATAATCCCAGTACTTTGGGAGGCCAAGGGATTGCCAGAGCCTGTAGGTTCGTGACCCGTCCGGACAACTTGGCCAGACCTCGTCTGTACAATAAATCAAAAATGAGCCGGGCGTGGTAGCACACGCCTGTAGTTTTGGCTACTTGGAAGGCTGAGGTGGAAGGATCGCCGGAGTCCAGCAGGTCGAGGTTGTGGTGGCCAGGAGCGTGCCACTGCACTTCAGTCTGGGCGAGAAAGTGAGAATTCAACTCAAAAAAACAAACAAAAAAACATGTGCTAGGTCAATCTGGCACAATGATTACATATGTGTTGGAAACCCTCTTCTCTTTGCTTCAACCATTTAAGAAATAAGAAATAAAATTACAGACAGAAACAGACAATTTTTTAAAAAATCAAGCTCAAATATTATCAAAAAATCTTATTAGACCAGAAAAACAAAAAGACATGTGGAATTAAAGCCTTTGGCTTGTTTGGCTCTGGGTTATCAAGCAGAAGTTGAAAGTACAGAGTTTGCTTTTTTTGGGAGAAAGGAGATCAAAATTTAGGCGCTAGAATGGGGCTATCTTACAAAAAGAAGGTGAAAAATATTGCTGTCAAATCCTAGAAAACTGCAGGTCTAGGAAAGCAGAAATGCATAGACGAAACCTTGCCACCAGAAGTGAGCCATGCCCACATGTAGCTAATTCTACTGGGTCTGTGGTACTCTCAGTAACATCATGAGGAAGTAACTTGGAATTGCCATCCTGAGATGCAGTAAGTGGACTGAAGCCTGAAGTGTTTTGGAGGAATCAACCAAAAAACCTCTAGAAAGGTCAGAGGGTTGAAGGGAGGTGGGAATGGGCTAAAAAATAAAGGTAGACAAGAGGGAGAAAATCAAAAGCTTCCTGTCAATCATAATTATAGCTGACAACTATAATTCCAAAACACATGAAGACATTGAATTACAAGAAAAATTAACAACCAGGTCATGAATTCACTCCAGAAGGTGATAATATTAAGGGAGTCTTCTGGATAATAAAGTAAGTATGTTCAGTATATTCAAAGCAACAAAGAGTAAACATATTTTGTTTTTTGAGTTGGAGTCTCACTCTGTCGCCCAGACTGGAGTGCAGTGGCTGCTCCCGGCCACCGCAGCCTCGACCTGCTGGACCTCGGCGATCCTTCTGGCTCAGCCTTCCAAGTAGCTGGTACTACAGGTGCATGCTACCACACCTGGCTAATTTTTTGATTTATTGTAGAGATGAGGTCTCACCATGTTGCCCAGGAGGGTCTTGAACCTGTGGGCTCAGGCAATCCACTCACTTCAACCTCCCAAAGGCGTGGGATTACAGGCTGAGCCACCGAGCCTGGCTCTGAGTAAACATATTAAAAGTGTATACAATGAAAGCCACAGGTAGGGATAAAAGGAGGCAATTACAATTTTTGGAAGTGAAAAATGTCCCTGAAATTTAAAAAACGCAATAAATAAGACAAACTCAACAGGACATGGTCACAGAATCAACTGATGAATGGAAAGCTGCATTACTAAAGAACTGACCCAGCATGCAGCAGATATTCATAAAAAGATAAGAATACAAAAGAATAGTTAAGAGAAAAGGAGGATATGTTGAAAAACCCCAACATTCATCAAATAAAAGTTTCAAAAGGGCATAAAGAGAGTAATAAAAAATCGATAACTGAAGAGAAATTGTTTTTCAGATTTGAAGAAAGACAGAGTTCTCAGATCAAAAGTCCACTGAGCAAAATTAATACAAGTCAACCCACTCTCAGATACATTAAAAAACCTTATAACTTCAAGAATAAAGTGTCAGGAAAGGTGAGTGCTTCAGGTGGGCGCGGTGGCTCATGTGGGTTTCTCAGTACTTTGGGAGGCTGAGGCTGGAGGATCAACTGAGTCCAGAAGTTTGAAACCAGCTTTGTCAACATAGTGAGACTTCATCACTACAAAAAAAAATTAACTGGGTGTGGTGGCACACCCCTATAGTCCCAGCTACTACAGCGACTGAGGCAGGAGGATTGCTTGGACCCAGGAATTGCAGGCTGCAGTGAGCTGTGATCATGTCACTGCATTCCAGCCTGAGCAGCAGAGTGAGACCCTAACTCACAAACAAACAAACAAACATGGGCACTTGACACAATGGCAGTGTTGCTGAGTTGTGTGATGCTGAAGGTGTGTCAGGCCTCAAATCTCTGAGATGCCACAGGTCCCTTCTGTCCTTGATCTATTTCTTACCTAAAATAATCTTCCCTCATTATTTCTAATACTGTTGCTAGTGCAATATACCAAAGAACTGCTCAAACTTTGTTCCATAGCCATTAGTATACAAATTCCAGAGCTATGTGTGTGCCTAGCTATAGTGGAAAGAATTACACTCACTGCCCTGAAATAGCAAGAAAATTGGAGATATTGTCAGGAGTAGGCTGACTGCTGATGCTAAGACCTCAATTGATGAAGCCAGAGTGCACAGAGCCAATGGTTCAATTGCAATAAAACAAATGACACTGGAGATTGTTTGATTCAACCTAGCTGTAAAAATTAGGGAAGAAGATGCCCATCCACATGCCATGCTCCGTTCTTTAGAAGTAATGCCAACTGTTTCACATGAACTCTTCCGGGATCTCATATAATTTGATGGTTGACCAACTGGCTCTGTCTCAAAGGGTGCTGAGAGCTCCTTGCAGAAAATATAGCATATGTTATTGAAGGCTCATAGTGCAAAAAAAACCCACCAGATATAAATTACATGCACTAAAATGAGCAGACCATACATACTCAATTTGATCAATTTTGACAGTTGTATATACCCATGGAACCACCATCTAGAACAAGGTGTGGAACATTTCTAACACAGATTTTCTCATCCTGTTTCCTTCGTCACTTACCTTTGAACCAACTTCTGTCTTCTATCACCATAGATTAGTTGTGATTGTGCTTTATGTTAAATGAAGTCTACAATATTAATAACAAATAATAATAACAATCTTGAGAGCCGCTAGAGGGGGGAAAAAGATCAACTAGACTGAGGAAAGGGCACAATAGATACTAGAAATATTTATAAATGCTGAAGCAAATTGACTGTTAACCTAGATCTTTGTACCCAATTATTCCAGTGTGAGGGGAAAATGAAAGACATTTTTACTCAGAAAAGTTAACCATCAATTCTCACTGTATGCACCGGAAAGAATGTGTTTTAGCAATAAGAAAAGTGAAGACAAAGAAGATATAGGGGGAAGAGCAACAATAACGAGCAAAGCGACTAAACGACTATATTTTATATGGCTATAAAATTACAAAAATGTATTTTTATATTTTAAAGAGCAAAACAAAAACTCTATGTAAAAATAATGAGGGGGTTTGATGGGTAGTTCAAGCACACTGAGACTTTTGGCCCAATTAAGAGGATAGAAAATATTGAATAACAGAAGTCTTTTGTTAGAAAATGTATAGTTATGGTTACATATTTTACAATGTAAGGGGAAAAAACATTAAGAATTTAAATATAATCTATAGCATCCAAGCATCAGTAGTAATGAGGGATAAAGAAGCTGAGAAAAGTGATATTAAACTGAAAACAAACCAAAAACAAAAAAATTAGAAATAAGTCAAACATTCCATAAGCATAATAATGTAAACAAATTAACCTCATCTAATAAAGCCAAGATGACCAGAATAGTTTTTCATAATAGCTATATAGTATCAGTAAGCTACATCTAAAAGAAAAAAAACACCAAAAGATTAAAATATAAAATAGAAGCTATGGCAAAACGGAAAATGTAGGTGCAACAATATTAATATGAGAAAGTAGAAGTAAAATGTAAAAGATTGACCTATATATAGCTAAAATTTGCATTCAAGAAATAGAAAATACACATTTTTGCAACAATTTGCAAAAATTTATCATATACCAGGTCAAAAAGGAAGTCTGAAAAATCTCAAATAATCTATAACATACAGACACTTTCTCCAATCACAGGATGATTAACTACGTGATACAGGAAAAAAAAAAAGACAAAAAGTAGCTTAGAAACTTTCAAAATCAATCCTTAAATCCACACTGATTAGAATTCAAAATGAAAAATCTGACATATAAAACCCAAACAGCAATGAATAAGCTATATTTTGAAATTTGTGGGATGCAGTGTAGTGACATTTAGAAAGTAATGTATAGCTGTAA